>NW_023995240.1:12500-132470 GCF_015586225.1 Lucilia sericata
AGCTGTATCAACCGGAAGTTTTTCTCCAGGGAAGAACATCCAGTTACAGCCAACCTGTTACAAGAACAACAACTAATCATTGATAGATAGATAGATAGATAGATAGATAGATAGATAGATAGATAGATAGATAATAGATAGATTAGATAGATAGATAGATAGATAGCTGATAGATCTATATAGATGATATATCTAGATAGATATATATAGATCGCTCTCTCTAGCTCGCTCTATCGCTAGCTCGTCTGCTCGCTCGCTCTCAGCTCGCCCGATCGCTCCTCGCTCGCTAGCTCGCTCGCTCGCTGCTATCGCTCGCTAGCTCGCTCGCTCGCTCGCTCGCTCTCGCTCTCGCCTCGCTCGCTCGCTGGCTCCCTCCCTCCTCGCTGGCTCCCTCCCTCGCTCCCTCGCTCGCTCGCTCGCTCGCTCGCTCGCTCGCTCGCTCCCTCCCTCGCTCTCTCGCTCCCTTCTGTTTCTCCTTCTTTCTTTTTTTCCTCCCCCTCCTTTCCTTTCCGATCTCTGAGCGTGCATTTCTACCACGAGAAATGCAAATGCATCTTAAGGTCCAGGATCTAAAAAAGAAGCAAAAAGATTTATTGCAACGTTTTGATGAACGCAAAAAGGAATATGAAGCGCTGGCCGCCACCATTAAAACTAAAAGTAAGTTTATTTTCATCAGTTTAATAAGATTCTCAAATATTTTTGTTTTGCAATTACTTAATAAAAGATATACATGAAATAAATTTGGAAAATAAATGCGATATTTTGGAGGCAAAAGTACATATCTTGGATCTTAAGTCTAAAGCCTTAGATAAAGAAATCGAAAGAGAAGAAGAGAATAGGGAAAAGATAAAAGCTACAATGCCAGTCATATTAAGCAATGAGAATAAAAGTGAAAGTAAAGCAAGCGAGGCAGTAAATGAAGCTCTCAAAGAACTGGAAGATTTTTATACATTTTGTGAAAATAATACTAAAGGTAAGTTTTGAAAGAGAAACAGCATAATTTTCTAAATAACTTTTTATATTTTCACTATAGCCTCCGAATTACAAGAAGCTAAAAACAATTTATGGACCAAATTGCGTAAAATCTTATCCAATATACCAGTCTTTCTCATTTTTAATGCCATTATGCGCCTAAAAGAAGATCAATTGCAATATATAATGTCTTTAAATAAAACTGCCACGAATGAGTCGCATTTAGCCAGCGCCACCAATAATCGTGAATCTTTAACGAATTTTGAATTGAATTTGATGAAAACAAAATCGAAATTTTTAAGTCGTGTGGGTGAATATTTGTCGGCATGTCAAGAACGTAAACGTTTGGAAGAGCAATATGTTAAAGCATTTAGCGAATTTGAAGATAAACTTTTAGAAAAAGTCAAAATATTTAATGCTGATACAGATTCGGAACAAAATGAAGCCATTATGCGTAATTATGTTATACAATACTATTCATTGAATTTTACCAAGGGTCAAAATGAATATATAGCACAACAGATTGAAATGCTAAAAGCGGAAATAGATAACTCAAATAAACATCTGGATAATCATGATGTAAGTAGGAAATTGAAATAAAATGAATATTTGAGATTTATTGTACTTTATCCTTTTTATAGTTTCTTCTTGGCTCTATAAAACAAGTTTACGATGAAATAAGTACTTCTGTTAATCGTTTACAATATGATATGATGCAACTGTCACAAATAAAAGACAAAATTATTTATTCGAAAAATATTATGAAACTTCAACTGGATGATTTAGAAGCCACCACTAATGTTAAATCAAGTTTCATACCCACCAAGTTAAAACTAAACAATAATCATTCCCTATTGGGCGTTGACAGTTTTGAGATGACTAACGACAATGTTTTCTGTAGTACAAAATTAGATTTTGATTCTACTATTTCCCCCTTGAATAATTCAACGTTACGTCGAACATTTGGAGCTGGTGATGTTACATTAATGCCTCAGGCTCAAAATAAAATATTGACTCCCCATACTATGGAATTGAATGCATTTTGTGACTTATCATTGGAGCATTTGTCTTGTATAAGCAAAGAATGGTAAATATAGAAAAAACTTACATACATATTTTGTTTGGTATTTTTGGTTGTTATTTACTTGTGAAAACACCATTTTGTTTTATGTATTTATAAAATTTTGTATTTTATCTATTTTTTCTCCCTCTACCAATAGTGCATTTTATTTATCACCCAATCCCTTAATAATTGAATCACGTGAACTCACTTCGACAATCCAGCTAGCTCCGGGCATTTTATTAACACCCTTTGGTGCTTTACAGGAAGTTCGTAATCGTATTTTGTGGGCGGATTTAATTGCACAACATTCAAATGATTTGAAAATAAATTTGGACACATTTTTGGGTATAGTATTTAAATTATATTCCTACTATTTATATTGCCATACAACTAATTTAACCGCTAGACATTTTGTATAATTTTTCTATATTGCTAATTACAATTCATTTGATTGCTTTCCATTTCAGTTGATTTACAAGCCTTTAAAGTACGCGCTAAACAGCAGCATGATCGTATTATTGAAATATTAGACAAAATTGATGTTTGTTCCATAAATTCATTGCGTTGTCTACAGAAATTGACAAAAACTTATGATTTCTTAATTGAAAATCCTCTACGCCACTTTATACCCTCAACAAAATTGTTCAACAATCAATCATATGCTGATTATGAAGCTGAACTGCTCATGTATATTCGTATGGCCACAACTGGAAATTCCATTAAGTAAATTATTTATATTTGAAGTGGTACAATTGGCATGCTAATTTTAAGGGAATGTTTACGTTTGTATGTTTTGTTGAGCGGCATTTTTTTTAAGATATTTAATAACGAAAACCTCAGTCCCCTTTGTAAGGAGAGAAAAAAGACATTGATTGGAATTAGTTTATAATGTTAGTTTAAATATTATTTGATATTTTTTTTTATAATGCCTATGTGTGTTATTTAAATAAATTTTTTTCATATATTACAGAGACTCAAACAACGCAAGAGCACGATTTGGAGCATGATTTGATGTGTGCAAAAATGATGGCGATTTTAGCTGTTAATACAGCGGGTAGAAATGAATAAAAAGAAAAAAGTTTAAAATGTATTTTAAATTGTAACGCGTTGAATTAGTGATTGTTGTTGAGTGAACGCAATATTTATGGTAAATGAAAATATTAAAACAAATTTAATAAATGAAATCTATGTCCCTATTACGGTTTACAACACAACTTACCTCTAACACAACTAAAATTTTTTGGTAATGAGTATTACAAATTTTAGTTGGAATTGTATTGATGTTGCCTGTGACGAATTGATCGATGAGTAAGCAGGTGATGTCAAAAATTAAATAATAAATTTAAGCGAAAAGTTTTTTAAATTGTATTTTTCCGGTAATAAATAATAAAATTTATATACATATGTTACGATGTATTAAACCAACGGTTCCCAAATGGGGGTCCGCGGACCCCTAGTGGTCCGTAGTAAAATCCTAGGGGGTCCGCGAAGACGAACGAAAAAAACCATGAATAAACAATATTCTGCTTTTATATGTATGTACAAATATCTCCAATTTTTGTGCAATAATCCCAAATTTTTTGGTGACTTTTTGAATTTTATTTTTTCGGTTGTTTATCAGGAAGAAGCTAGGCCCTACAAATTTATTGTATAACTTTTATAAAGTAAAGTATTGCGTGATTTGTAATTTTTATTTCCTGTATATGTACTGAAATAATGGTTTTTATTTCAGACAAATAATACTCTGCCTTACAATTAAATTAGGGATACTGGTATTCCGGAGTATGAAGTTGAATTCAAAGACACGCTTATTACAGATTTAAGTTTATCAAATTGTAAGCAAAAGTGTTCTTGTTTGAAAGGACTAAAATTATATATTTCCAAAACAGAGGTGACTCTTTATGCATCTTTTTATAAATATTCCAATCCGTGATACACAGATTTTAACTTGATTTTGTCGACCAATACATATTATTAAATTAACATCAGAAAATCCATGGCGTTTCGCGTAAATATGTAGCCAAAAAAAATGAAGTAAAATAATTCGTTGGTATTTTAAAATTCAAATTTAAGATCCAAATTCACAGTACTTTAATAAAGAGTTCAAATCATATATTATGCGGATAACGCATTCCGCAACAACATAGAAGAAGTCCAACTTTCTTATATTATTTTCCCGAAAACTTAGCTCACTTACTCAGTTCACCCTTTGCAATCGCAACAAATTTTTGAAACGTGACTCCTTAAGCACATGTGACAATATTTGATAAAGAAACCTTTTCGCTACCTTGCAGAAAAATTAACATGAAAGATCTCACGATCATAAAATTAAACATCATGTTAACATATCAACAAAGAAGTCATTCTATTTTCAAAACATGCAATTGAAAACCTATCTGAAATATTATATATTCTAAATGTACGGGAATATTTTATAGATATGACATCTCTACATTTATTAGACCTAGGAATTAATGAACTAGGTCAATTTTCGGATGGACAATTATTTAGAACAATAAGATATCAAAATATGTATGGGGGTCCGCGAAATTAAATAAGTTCTTCAAGGGGTCCGCGAAGTAAAAATCGGTGGGAACCGCTGTATTAAACAGCGACTAAATTGTTCATGTTTTTTTAAATTATTGTTTCCTAACAATTTATTTAAAACTATTGCTAATGTTGAGTTGTATCTTTTTTTTAAGTTGCAATAAATTTTAACTTTAGTAGAATTGAGTTGTAAACCGTATTTTAAAATAGTTTTTTGACCTAACTCAAAAAATCAATTTTGATGAAATTTGCACCAAGGTTAGTACTATTGGATAGTAGTCCAGAAACACATTTTCAGCTCTATCGGTCAAGAACTGCCGGACTTAGGTCCTACAGGGTTTTATGTTTCTACTATCCAATATTACTAACCTTGGTGTAAATTCCATGAAAATTGGAAGACATCGATTTTAAAAGTTGGGTCACTTGACACGAAATTGCCCATATATTTTTAATAATTTCTATTATATTAAGTATATTTGGGGAAAGAGACTTTTTGTTGTGTTTAGGTTAAGAAGGGTTATGCACCATTCAAGAGTGCAACCTCACTCGGGGACCATGTGATTCCCTTCGTAAAAAGTGAAGATGCAGAGATAGAGATACAAAACCATAGTTGCTTTATTCACAATAAGTTATCAAAGCTTTATAGAACAAATTTTGTATGGAAAACTGTTGTATAAACCTTTGATAAATTGTTATGAATAAGGCCCTAGATATATAAAAGAAATTGAGTCCCCCTATAAAAACCAGTTGAAGAAATTACTAATTCTAATGATAAAACCTTGCAGGTGCCCAAATTTTCCCCCGTTCATCATAGAACCTATTTTACAGCCATTTCAAACTGAGATTCTGTATTCTAGGATAATGAAAAATAGTATCCTCGCATAACCGGCAATAGTCCGGTTATGCGTGGGCAACTGTCCCACTTACTGACAAAGGCTCTAATTGAGCAATGCTTCGTTAGCATCCCTATCAGAATCCTTAAACTGCGCTCATCTATAGTCCAGTATTTTGGTAGTCGTAACATCAAGTCTTGGCCAAAAGGTCTTGCAGTGCAGTCCAATAGCAGAGTCTCATAATGTCCCTAAGAGTATTGCTTTTCATTTCTACAATCAGTCACAAATGTAACGTACGCTCTTAGAGCAGCTTGACTATAGACATAAATTATCACAACCGACCCCAAGTCGATATGATTCCATATCAGTTACGTGGCTTTCCAGATCGCTATGATGTCAACGGAACCAGTGTCGGTATCCATCTTGGACTCGTCAGTGAAAACTGCATACCCATTAAACAGTCTATCGAATACAAACCAATCGTCAAATTCCATTTGACATATTTGCTCGAAGTCTAAAGTCGTAATTCTAAGTAAACTTCGTACAGAAATACGAAACTCCTAATCACCAGACCCTTAACCAAAGGTAAAGAATGATATCATAAGCCGCATGTGGAGTACTACTAATGGCACTAGTAATGACAAGAGTTTTATTGAAGTTGTCTTCCGATAACTGTTCTTAAAGCCTACCACCAGACTATACAACCAGAAGTTAGAATACACCTAACGACCGATCTGTAAATCCAATTTACAATATCTGGTTGCAATCCCCAATACTAGAATGTACTTTGCATGTGTAAAGCAATTATCTTAATATCGCAGTTATTCGTTCGAAATCGTGAATCTATATAAAAGTAAATGGAACGAATTTAAACCAATAGCATCCTTCCTAACTGATAAAATAGTTTTTTTTCTCAATACAAACTTAAATTTATCAAATAATTATGCAAATCCTTTTTAACCTAAAAAAATCAACAATTTTTTATATATATATTTTTTTTTGTAATTTTATTTAAAATAATTTTTTGTATAAAATTGAGGCATACACATTTTATTTTATTTCAAAAATTGCTTTCTTTTAGTAATATTTACACCCAGTTTTCAATAAATTGGTATGGGTCTCAAAAATGTTTTTTTTTTTGTAAACTTACGATTTAATTTTTTATTAATATTTTAATTAATTTTTTTTTATATAAAAACTACACATACATATACATTTAGTTTTATTTAAAATATTACTTTTTTTATATTTATACGAAATAATTTTAATAGAATATTTTATATGTAATGTTTGTTTAAAGAGTTTCGTTTTTTTTTGTACTTAAAACTACAAAAGAGTAAGGGAGTGAGAAAATATCAGTTACAATAATTGACATTAATGTTGTTGTTTTTTATTTTTATGATTTTATAGAAAAAAATGGAAAATTTACATTACTAAAGTCTTATGTTATAAAACAAAAAATAATAATTAAAATAATTAGAAATGAAAATATTTTATAAATTATTTAATAAATATAAAATATTTTCTTTTTTTTAAGTTATAACTACTAAATGGGAAGATTTTGTTTAAATAATAATTAATTTTTCTTTAAAATTGTTGTTGATATAAACAATTAAAGAGATTCTCTTTATAAATCGTAAAATTTTGAAAAAATTGGGTCCATTTGTTTTTGTTTAAGATTTGTATTTATTAACGGACGGGTTAAGGGTTAATTATACGTTTTTATTTTAGTAAAAACTTTTTACGTTTAGTTTCATAACTTAAAAAAATGGACGTATGAAAATAGAAAAAAAACGAATCCTAATTTTAGGTATTTAAGAAAATAAGGATTTTTTTGTTTTATTTTGGAATGTTTAAGAGTTTTATGCTAAATTTTCTTTAGATAAGAAAATTTTACATAAACTATGTTATTTTTTTTCTGTTAATCAATCACTTGTTTTGTGGTTTAAATATATATATATTTAGTTATCCTTTTTAAATGCTGCTAATTTTAATCACTGGCTACATTTTCAGGAAAGAACTAAACTAAAATCGTTTATCTGGCGTATAAAGCTGTCAATAGAATAGCTAATGTTGCCAGAGAAGTGGCAGCCACACGTTCAGCATCACCATAATATGCTTGACCACAGGCGGGAGGACATACCGGTATGACAGTCTCAAAAAGATTAACACGTGCCTGAGCTTCACCCAATTTATTAACAGCCTTGCAGACATAATCACCATATTGACGTTTCTCAATAGTAATGACACGTAAAGTAGAATCGGTATATTCATCGGCAGTGGCAAAATGGGAAATGCTGTAATGTTGATTGTTAGACAATTGTATGTCATCCTTCATCCAGACGATGGCTGGTGGTGGATAGGCTTCAATGTGACACTCCAAATCCATATCGTATTGTAAAGCTTGACCCAAACGGGGACGGGGGTACTGTAATAACGGGAGCAAATTCAACTTCTAAATTGATATTACGACGATCGCCCACAGAGACACCATTATCAGCTACACAATAGTAAGTACCACGATCTTCTTTCTTAACCGATTTGATTTTCAAAATGTTACCGACATAGGTAGCGCTATCTGTAAAGATAAATAAGAGAAAAATAATGGTTTAGATTGAATTCAGTCGAACTTAAACAAATATTCATAAACTTTAATAGTTTATTTAGAATTTTATAATAGTGCTAGTCGAACCCGATACAATGTTAGATAGATAGATAGATATATAGATAGATAGATAGATAGATAGATAGATAGATAGATAGATAGATAGATGATAGATAGTAGATAGATAGATAGATAAATAGATAGATAGATAGATAGATAGAGATAGATAGATAGATAGATAGATAGATAGATAGTAGATAGATAGATAGATAGATAGATAGATAGATAGATAGATAGATAGATAGATAGATAGATAGATAGATAGATAGATATAGATAGATAGATAGATAGATAGATAGATAGATAGATAGCTAGCTCGCTCGATCTCATAGCTCGCTCGCTCGCTAGCTCGCTCTCGCTCGCTCGCTAGCTAGCTCGCTCGATGCTCGCTCGCTCGCTCGCTCGCTGGCTCGCTCTTCGCTCGCTCGCTCGCTCGCTCGCTCGCTCGCTCGATCCCTCGCTCGCTCGCTCGCTCGATCGCATTCGCCCCTCGCTCGCTCGCTAGCTCGCTCCTAGCTCGCTCGCTTAGCTCCGACTCGCTCAGCTCGCTCGCTCGCTCAGCTCGCTCGCTCAGCTAGCTCGATAGACTAAATAGATAGATGATAAATCTAGAACCGTTATGATTATAGCCTGTTCTCATTTCACATTGAGCCAACCGATTTTTTGTTCAACCCTATTACACTAGGACACTGGTTCTTTAGTCGCCTTATGTCGTAAGAACTTTCTGTGGTATTGGACCAGTTGTTTAATTCAATGATTTCTGTTTGCATTTATCGCCCCGCCGATGTGCCCTAACCATTTGTCCATAACATAAGGTTGTCAAAATATTAAGTCCTAAGTTTGAGGTTTTTAAAGCCATATTGAGAGGTTTTAACAGTTCAAAAACATCTTTGCTTGTAAATTCGGTTGGCCATGTATATATATTTCCTTCTTCGAGAAATCCTAACCTTTGATTTCTGGCTTTTGAAATTTTGAGCATTTTCTTGTCCTTTAGTTATTTTTTAAAATCTACAGCTGGATAACAACTTTCATTAATATCCAACCACATACTAGATACCTAGATAAATATATTTGTTACACATGAAATGACAATAAAACCATTTGAAACGAGAACCCTCATCTTCTTCATTAAATTGCACATAAATTTCAAGTGCAATAATTTTTATTATATGGTCAAGTGTTTGCGGGTTTTTATACAATTCACATTTTCACTTTCCACAACAAGTTGTCATTAAGTGGTTTAAAACGCACCATGAACTATTTCGTTTTGATACCAAAACCCCGGGTTACTCTTAATATAATTGTTTTTTTTCCATAAACTCTGATATTGAAAATTAATTTTAAGGCTTTAGTTTCGATTAAGGGTGGTTAAGAAAAATCAATTTATTTTATTATGATCTGTTTGTTGGCTATTGCTAGTTTTTAGTTTATGATTTAACTGTTGTTTTTTTTTTTTTTTTTTTTTTGAAGGGAAAAAAGAAAAACCTTCAACTTTGTTTTTAAACAATAACGTTAATGACCTTTTAGTTCATTGCATTTTACAGGAAAATTTATGAAAGTACTTTGTGTAGTACGACTGCTGCTTTTATAAATATATAAAAACATTATTGTACATTTTATAAACTCCTAGTACTCTCATACTATTTGAAGTTTAAGTATACATATTGTGCTAAAACAGCATAAAAATCACTAAAAAGGGAAACGCAAAAGATGCATAGCATTGGCTTGCTGTGTAAATTCAGCTGCCTGCATGCATTATGGTTGCAAACAAAATAAAGAAATGTGCAATTTAACTAATGGTTGGGGAGTTTACCTACCATAATTTGCTAATTTTTTTCTTCTTCTCTACTTGCTCCTATTCTTTTTTGCTTTTCCATTGCAATTTTGTGGAGGAAAAATAGAAAACCTCAGGGTCTTATTAAGGAAATTTATGAGTTGAAAGTTGTTTTTGTTGTTGTTGTTAATGCTGTAATTCTGTTTTAAACCGTTTGCGGTTGCCTTTTTTTGCAAAACTTTTTTTTGTTTTAAAATGCCTACTTGCATTATTTTCAAGTGTATAGGGTGTAAGTAGTTGGAAATTAAAGTAAAAATATTGTATTTTTTTAAGGTTTATATTAAGATTTTATTTAATTTCTAAATTTTTTTAAGCTTTTCTTCATTTATCTACTTTTTATAACAAGAAAAACTTCTCAAACCAGTCGATTTAGGTATATTTAAGCGAAATTTTAGACCTATTTAAAGCAGCAATTTTGGAGTTTTCTTGGATTATAAATAAACATAATACTTTAAATAATACATTTATATTTTAAATAAATGTCTCTTGTCAATTAAATTTCTGTTTAGAAAACCAGTTTTAAATAGTACCTAGACCTTTATTAAACGGGTGCTATTGCTAAAGGTAACATTAAACTTTATGTTTGTAGGTCAATGATCTCATATTTCAAATGTTTAAAATAGTGGTTATATTGCAAAAAGTATTAACTCATCTTATGCTTTTCATATAGAAAGAAATTTGCAACAAAATTCTTTAATAATTACAATTGTCATTAAATAGCAAATCGGAGATAAATAGATTCGACTAATCTAATATGCTTTGTAGCAATCGACTTAAAATAACTAGTTAGGTAACTAGAGAAAAGAAATGTCGGACCATTACGAGAGAGAGACCGTCCACAACTGAGGTTAGGACTAGACCTCATAAGATATGGACATTTATTCCTTCGGTTGCGATTTTAGTCTATGGAGTACATTTTATGAACAAGATATGAATGAACGGGCTGTTAGTAGAAATCGTTGAGAAAGTTCGAAAGACCGTCCACAATTGATAAAAATGGTGGAAAGCTTTCAGGACTAGACCTCAAAAGATCTGGACATTTATACCTTCGGTTGTGATTTTAGTCTATAGAGTACATTTTATGAACAAGATATGAATGAACGGGCTGTTAGTAGAGATCATTGAGAAAGTTCAAGAGACCGTCCACAATTGATAAAAATGGTGGAAAGCTTTCAGGACTAGACCCCAAAAGATCTGGACCTTTATACCTTTGTTTGTAATTTAAGTCTAGAGAGTATATTTTATAAGTAAGATATGAATGAATGGACTGTTGGTATAGATCGTTGTGATAGCTCGAGAACCCGTCCACAACTGATAAAGCTGGTGGAAAGCTTTCAGGACTAGACCTCATAAGATTTGGAGATCTATACTAACAGACTGCACGGGCTGTTAGTATAGATCGTTGAGAAAGATCGAGAGATCTTCCAACTGACCTCATATAATCTGGACATTAATAATTTTTATGGGCTAATATTCGATATATTGCAAAATCAAAGTTTAAAGGTGATAACTTGGTACCTCAACAGACTTTTGTATAATAATCGAAAATGTTGAATACTAAGAGACAATAGGGACATTTTAAGACGCTATCTCAGAATACAGTGTCTTAGCTTTAAATGGTCAAGAGTAGGTTCCTCGGACATCAGTTATGACATATGCAAATTGTTAGATTTTAGTAGACGAATTAATTGATTACACAGCCTAACAATTTCCTGGAATTCCACCTCAGGTTTTCCTGATGTACCGTTTTTAACCATATTTGAAACGTTATAACAGCGTTAAGACATCTTTGTTTATAACATTTTTCTTGTTCATCTGAAAGTTCAATCTATTGACTTTAAAATAAAGGTTTAATCTCTGTTATATCTTCTACCTTCTTTGAAATATCTTAAACCGAAGTTTAAAACAACTATAACTTCCAAAATAATAGATATTGCCTTATAACTAGAATTGATCACTAACCCGAAAGATGCAAACGCGGTTATAGTGTCAGTTCTTACCCTTCTTCATAAACTTCAAAATTCCATTGCAAAGTTTATAAGTTTATTTGATAAGAGTGATTTTCAACTTAACCGATTTTAACATATTGCCAAAGAAATAGGTAAAATGTTAACATTTCTTTAGAAATTTATTTATATGCAACAATTTTATAAAACACAAATCTACCGTTACCTTAATTTAGGTGTATATATGTTTAAGTAACGGTTTAACGAGTTATTTTCTTTTTATTCACAAAAAAATCTGCTAAAACTTTACGTACTTATGACAGTATACATATGTATGTAAATCAGTGTTGCTCAAACACATACCACCATAGATTACCATAGTTTTATTTGTGTTGGTAAAGCAGCAGAGAACAGAATTCAATTCAAAATAAAAGTATACGAATAAAATGACTACAAACTATAAAGTATATGCTAACTGTCAAGTATTTATTACGGATTTTGACAGCCAGCGTATATCAAAGTCTATATATAAAAAACTGTCAACTGTTCTCTCATGTTCTCCTACATTAATTCGGCTTTCTCAAAATTTTGTTGTTGTATTTCTGTGTGTATTTTAAAAACGTCGCGCACAGACCTCGCTTCGACAAGTGCTGATCAGCAACTGATTTGATTTTGTTTTTCAAGTTGAGAGAAAACCAACAGTGTTGCCAACTTAGTGCTTTTAGCACTATTTGCGGTGCCTTTTGGTGTGCCAAACGCGGAAAATTTTGCTCATGGTGCCTTTTTTCAAAAAGGCACTACAGTGGTGCTTTCTAATTTTATGACAGTGCATTTAGTGCTTTTTATACCCACCATCAAAAAAGATGAGTGGGGTATATTGATTTTGTCACTCCGTTTGTAACACATCGAAATATTGGTCGTAGACCCACAAAAGTATATATATTTTGGGTCCTTATTAAATTCTAAGCCGATCTAACCATGTCCATCCGTCTGTTCATCTGTCCGTCCGTCTGTCTGTTGAAAGCACGATAGGGTTAGATCGGAAAGAGCAAGCGAGTTAAATTTTTCCACAAATATTTCTTATAGGTAAGGTTTGTTTGGTATGGCAAATGGGCAATATGGGTCCGCAATTTCGCATATCCCCCATACAAGTGGCCCCCCGAAAAAACAGCTTTAACAGTCACAACTGTTTTAAACATACGAGTATAGCGATAAAATTTAGCATAAATAAGTTTTATATGCGTCAAAATCTCTGTACCAAATTTTATGGGAATCGGTCCAAAATTGACCCTACCCCCCATACGAGTATAGCGATGAAATTCAACATAAGTAAGTTTTATATAAGCCAAAATCTCTACTAAATTTTATAGAAATAGGTCTATAATTGAGCCTAACCCCCATATAAGGTCTCCTTCAGAAAATTATTTAAACGGTCATTACTGACTTAAAAATACGAGTATAGCGATGAAATTCGGCATAAATAAGTTTTATATAAGGCAAAATGTCTCTACCAAATTTTATGGGAATCGGTCCATAACTGACCTTACCCCCAAATAAGGTCCCCCTATGAGTGCAGCGTTGAAATTCAACATAAGTAACTTTTATATGCATCAAAATTTCTCTACCAAATGACATTAATACTCATTACCGACTTAAAAATATTCGACATAAATATGTTTTATATAAGCCTCTCTAGCAAATTTTACGGCAATCGGTCCATAATTGACCCTACCCCCACATATGGTCACCTTCAAAAATTGATTTTAACGCTCTTTACTGACTTAAAAATACGAGTATAGCGGAGAAATTCGAAATAAACAACTTTTATACAAACGTAATCTTCCTACCGAATTTAATTCGGATTTTTCGGTAACCTACCCTACCCCCTATTAAGGTCCCCTTAAAAATATGAGTACAGCGATGAAAATTGACAAAAAATAAGTTTTATACAATTTTTTTACACAATTGAACCTATCCCTAATATATAAAGCCTCCATGATTACTTCATCGTTGTACTCGCAATAAAAAGATTTTTATTATAATTCTTTATTCCGAATTTTATGACGATATAACTGACCAACAAAACAAAATCTATGTACAAAATTTTATGGGTATCGATATATAATTGTCCCAACCCCATATAAGTTCCCCTTTAGATAATAACTTTTACGCTTATGTCTGAATTAAAAATTCGATATCAGCAATGAAATTCGAAACGAAGTCTTTCTACCAAATTTTACGACAAACAGTTCATAATTGACACTACCTCTGATATATATATATATATATATATATATATATATATATATATATATATATATATATATATATATATATATATATATATATATATATATATATATATATATATATATATATATATATATATATATATATATATTGTTTTTAAAAATTAATATTTTGTTAATTCGAAGATCACGTACATAACTGAATTAAGCATTATCTCCCTGATGTTTACAGAGAAGCATTCCTTTTACGTCATAAGATTTGATGGTGGGTATATAAGATTCGGCACAGCCGAATATAACACTCTTACTTGTTAAAATATTTTAAAATAATTGTAAATTTCAGGAGGTAATTTATTTAATTAATATTAAACATTTTCTCTATAATGTTAAGAAAACTGAGGGATCATTCTTTGATCTTTCTATTTGTACCACTTTTTGTTGTTTATTAGAATACGATCAGTTTAATAGTTTCTAAGGAATAAATTTTTCTTAAAAACTGTTTTATATTTTTTTACACGGGTGCTCTAAAGTTTTTTTATTTGTGTTAAGTTTTAAAAGCAAATATTCTTCAAAAACAAAAAACAAAATATTCAAAATACGTTAAAATAAGTTATGTTATTCACTATCAGTGAAATTAAAAATTTTTCCAGAACTCCTCCACCAGCTACTTTTATATTAATACTTTTTTAATTGATCAAATATTTGTAGAAATAAGTTTTCTCATGTCTTAAATAGAAAAACCCCAAGATGTAAACAGCTAAAATCTGTTACAATTCCAAGATTTGTTGAACATTACAAACCCCATTTTCTTTTATATTTTTATAGCGCCCTTAGATATGCTTTAACGATATTTAATAATGTGCATGTATGCATGTGTGTGAAAGATTTAAGGATTTTCAAAATACATATATATAATTTTGTTCTACACAAATTGTTTTTAGGGGCAGGACCTAGTATGGGAAGCTAAATTTCTGTACATAAAAGCTATATTTCAGTCAAATTTTGTATCTACATCGTAATTTAGTAATAAGAAATGTGTGTTCAAGTGATTTTCTGAAGGGACACTTGCATGGGACCGACCGCACCCATGTTATGGACCGATCGTGAAAAAATCTTGAAATATAATTTTTGTATACCAAACTAATATTTGTGCCAAATTTTGAATCAATAGCTTTATTTGGTAATGAGTAATGTGCGTTTAAGAGATTTTCGTAAAAGGACCTTGTATGGGAGCTATGACCAATTATGTATATAAAGACAATATTTCAAAATTCTGTATCTATATCATTATTTGGCAATGAATATTGTGCATTTAAGTGATATTCTGGAGGGGAAAAGTATGAGAGCTATGACCAAATTTGGACCGATTGCAAAACAATTTTATAGTGTAATTTATGTATATAAGAGCAATATTTGTGCTAAATGTATGGATATCAATATTTTGTAATGAGTTATGTGCGTTTAAGTGATTTTTGGGAGTTGACCTTGTATGGGAGCTATGACCAATTATGGACCGATCGGAAAAAACTTCATAGTAATATTTCTGTATATGTGAGCAATACTTGTACCAAATTATATATGGATATCTTAATTTAGTAATGAGTTATGTGCGTTTAAGTGATTTTCGGGAGGAGACCTTGTACGGGAGCTATGACCAATTATGGACCGATCGGGAAAAAAATTCATGGTAATATTTTTATATATGAGAGCTATACTTGTACCAAACTTTATATGGATATTTTAATTTAGTAATGAGTTATGTGTGTTTAAGTGATTTTCGGGAGGGGACCTTGTATGGGAGCTATGACCAATTATGGACCGATCGGAAAAAATTTCATAGTAATATTTCTGTGCATATGAGCAATACTTGTACCAAACTTTATATGGATATCTTAATTTAGTAGTAAATTATGCGCGTTTAAGTGATTTTCGGCAAGGGTCCTTGACCAATGACTATGACCAATTATGGACCGATCGGAAAAAAATTTCATAATAATATTTCTGTATGCGAGAACAATAATTGTACCAAATTTTATATGGATATCTTAATTTAGTAATGAGTTATGCGCGTTTAAGTTATTTTCGGGAAGGGTCCTTGTATGGGAGCTATGACCAATTATGGACCGATCGCAAAAAAAATTGCACAGAAATATTTCTGTATATGAGAGCAATACTTGTACCAAATTTTATATGGATAACTTAATTTAGTAATGAGTTATGTGCGTTTAAGTGATTTTCGGGAGGGGACCTTGTATGGGAGCTATGACCAATTATGGACCGATCGGAAAAAACTTTCACAGAAATATTTCTGTATATGAGAGCAATACTTGTACCAAATTTTATATGGATATCTTAATTTAGTAATGAGTTATGCGCGTTTAAGTTATTTTCGGGAGGGGACCTTGTATGGGAGCTATGTCCAATTATGGACCGATCCAGAAAATTTTTTCTTTAAATGAATTCTATTGACATAGGATTTTAATTTGTAAAATTTTGTGAAGATATCAACATTCTGGCGGAAGTTATCAACAAAAAACTCATTTTCCGGGAATATGTACTTTTGTATGGGAGGTATATGAAATTATGGACCGATTCTGGCAATTTTCATTGGGAATCAAGATCTTGTGTAGAAACGAATGTGTGATGACTTTCATGAAATTATCTTGCATAGTTTTCGAGAAAATTACATCAGAATGTGTAAAAAATGCTTATTTTTTTCGGAGATGTTTTAAATTTTGATTCATAACTTTTCCCGATGTGAACTGATTTTGCTCATTTTCAATACCAAACAGTACCGGATAATAATGAATATTTTGGGTGAATTTGGTTAAATTATATTGCTTCGTTTTAACGTGAGCGTGTTTTACACAGACAGACAGACAGACAGACAGACGGACGGACGGACGGACGGACAGACGGACATAGCTAAATCGACTCAGAATTTCATAAGGACCCAGAATATATATACTTTGTTGGGTCTCAGATGAATATTTCTTGGTGTTACACACGGAATGACAAAGTTATATATACCCTCTATCACCACTGATGGTGGTGGAGGGTATAAAAAACTTAAAAATAATATATATAGATTTTGCAAAAAAAATATATTTCATAAGTTTTGTACAATTTTACAATTTGGGTGTGGTTACATCGGTTCGCCAGTTGGTAGTGTGCCTGTCAGTTTGAATGTTTAATGACATTTTACTATTTTTAAAATAACTTTTAAACAAATCAGGGAATTTGAAAATTTCTCATCTTATTTATCTAATATTCGTCAAACATTAGTTTTAGTTCTTACGTTACTAAAAATCTAACTCACACAGATGAAAGACTTTAGTATGACGCATGTTTTGTTTTGTAGCCCAATGTTCTAAAAAACGAATTTTGGAGTCTTGTAGGAAATGAGCGAAATAATGTGCAATTTTTATTAAAATAAACAATATTTGACTAAAAAACGTTAGTGCTTTTTTACCCATTTTTAGTTAGAAAATTACGCTTTTTTACCCCTTTTTAATTTTTTTGCGCGCGTTTTGCTTGACCAATGTTGGCAACACTGAAAACCAACTGATATTGCTCATTATAAAATGAAGAAGAATTAAACCTGTAGTGTATGTGTATCAACTTAGCGTCAGCAGAATTTTCTTACCCTATCACGCGTGCTATGACACGGCCATATTGAGCTTCTCTGATGTAAATAGAAGCAAAAGCAACAAACTGCACTTTTTCAATCTGAAAATTTGGTTTAAGAATGTTTCAAATTTTCAACAAATTTTGCTAAAAATAAATTTTTAGAGAAATCCAGTTCTTTTATTTGTTTTACCATGACAAAAATGTATATTACTAACTTTGCTACTCTAACTTAAAAATGTACTCTTGAAATGAGATTATGTTTATTATACCTATATGAAATAATAACTAACAACAACAAAAAAAAAAGTGATGCAACGTAGCATTTAACGAGTTCATAACCTAAAGTTTTTCTTTTTTTTTCTATTTTATACACTTCATATTTTAATATACCCTAAAAACCGGAAGTGTATTAACTATAAACAAGACAAAAAAAAAAAAAAAAAAAAAAAAAGAAAAAACAAACTGAATCTGTAACATAGAGTTACCAGCGTTATAATTATCATTACGTTCGCATGAGTGTGTGTATGTGTGTATTTTGTACGTGAAACGTGCATAAAATATGCACTTCACTAACAAAACAGTAGAGGAGGAAGAAAAAAGTAGTATTAAGTACATAAATATGTAGTATAAGTAGAATGGGGAATTGTGTATATGATATGATAAGGGAACAACAACATCAACAACAAAAAAGTGCACAAGTTAAACAATTGAAAGAAATGAAGAGAATATTGCAAAAATTATAAGATAAACGAGGGTAATCTTTGAAGTTCCGTTGAAAATAGGTAAAAGAAGGAAAATTTCAACTTACTAATTACACAGGCCAAAAAGAATCGTATTATTTTCTAGAGAAAAGAGCAACACCGAATCTGAATATGTATTCAGCTGGAATTTTTCCATCACATCTTGTTTTCCAGATATTGTGTCATAAAGATTGAAAAAATAACATGTTTTTGGACATCTTTGTGAGGTTATATCAGTGCTAAAACATCTTAATTTATAAAAATTATTGTCCCATCTGAGATCGAGGTTTTTCCAACCTTTATGACACGATATCTGTAATACATGTAATGAAGACATTCTGAATCGGGTTCAGTGCTGCTCAGTCGTATTATTTTCTAGAGAAAAGAGCAACACCGAATCTGAATCTGTATTCAGCTGGAATTTTTCCATCACATCTGAGATCGAGGTTTTTCCAACCTTTATGACACTATATCTGTAATACATGTAATGAAGACATTCTGAATCGGGTTCAGTGCTGCTCAGTCCTCTACTCGCTGTTATAAAGTCTCAAATTTAGATTTGATATCTCGAAAACTTGATGTGATGGAGATTCAGAGCAGTTCAATCCTTTAGAAAAAGTATACTTTGGTCTCTGGATTTAAAATTTGTCCATCTAAGTTATTAGTTGTATATTTTCTATTCATTTCAAACACATTTTCCGAAACCCTTCGTTGTTGCCATACATCTATAGCTAAAGTAAACATATACTTTAATTACTGTTAACAATTTTGGTGTAGAATCCAAAAACAAAAAATCCTGTTACCCTTAATTGTGTGTTAAACGGTAAAAATGAACCCTCTTTTTGCAATTATTTTCAATACGTTGGCATTTGTTATATTGATCCTCCTCCTCCAGAGCAATTAATTTATTGTTATAGGTAAAATATGCACAGTTCAATAACTTTTTGTAAACATGCACTCATTTTTCAAGTACTATATATGAATATAGTATTATTGCTATTTTGTCCGGAGGGTGTTGAAAAAGTACAATAAAAAAAAGAAATTTTGAAATTGTACAACGGAAAAGTAATAAAGGAAAAACAAATACTGCATGCGTGTTTAAGGAAAATAATGCGGGTGCCGAAAAGAAAAACTATTTTCAATACTTGGCAAGCATTATAAAACATTAATTACTTTTTTTTTCCTACAAATGAAATCATAAAACCTAAATAATTTTGAATTCTACCGATTGCAAAGTATGTTATTATAATACTTAAACCAAATAGTTTTCTTTAAAACCTAGATTTTAAATAAAAAATTAAAAAGCTAGTGGTGGTTTTATTATTTAGAGAAATAGAAAATAAATCCCCATCATGCTGGTTCGAAAAAAACCCCTTTAAACATCTTCTCCCCCCTCTTTTCATCAACTTAAGTATGTTAAATTGTTTAGAATTATATTAAAAAAAAAAACAACAAATATGTAACTGTCTTTATATTGAGTTTTAAGTGACATTTCATTAAGTAATTGAAGTTGTTTTGAAAAAATAAAATATTGTCTACTGCATCTCCGTAATGTGAATCATGAATCATTAAGAACGTGACTTATTTATCTCTGAATGACTGGGAATAAAATGTTCACTACTTAAGCTGTTACATAGAGTCGATTTCAATTGCATTAAATTATTTTCTTTTCTCTTTTGCATTTGTCATTCAATTATTATTATTTTTGTAATTATATTAAGATCATTTTATTTTATACATATAAAAATGGAGTCAAATAACATTATTAGTCTTAATTAGGGTCTTAAAAGTATAAAGGGATTACTTTTTTTCCATACAAAAGATAATTAGAAATTAAAAAAATATATAAAACCAATTAAAAATATTTCAAATTACTCAGCAGGGAATTTGAGTTAAAAAGTTTAAATGAACTAGTTCCCTTAATAAATTGTGATACAAATAAAGAGAAAAGGGTCAGCGTATTAATACACCTCGACCTAGTTATTTTGGAACCATTTTGTCACACGAATAGACGAATTTATCATTCGAATATTCATCTCGTATTAAATCGCTAAGTTTTGCATAATATGGCTTCCTAGCCATTGGATTCTGTGTTTTGCAAAGGTCGGACTTTAACAGAGGAAATGGTTCTTGGAAGTCTAAGTTTTCAGGCATGAAGTTCTAAAGGCTCGTGGCCAGTTAACACTGTAATTGTATTCCGTAGCGGTGCTCTCGGAAGATGTAAAAATTCTTGTGATCACAGCGCGTAGTCTAGATCGACCGCCTGCAGTAATCGTTTCTTGGAAGACTTAGTCTTCTAGCATGAAGTTCAGCCGTAACCATTTAACACTGAAATTGAATATGATCCCCTAAGATGTAACGAAGTTTGTGATTGCAGCAGATAGCTTCGATGGAGGGCCGGTATTGCCCATGTTCAGGGAGTTTATCACGAATTGAATATTTGTACCTTTTCTAGCTAGTGAGGTACCATCTTTTTCAAGCTAGTGAAGAGAATCCGCAATGGTACTAGCAGGCATCTGCTGATGGTCCGGAATCAAATACAGTCTTATTATGGAATGGTTCGTTACTTCGTTAAAGAGTGTCCAGCATTCAAGGACCAAGTTCAATGCTATATAAATATCCCTTAGATAGAACCTGAGCCAGTTTATAGCAGATAATTCAGCTATTAAAACGGCGGTTCAGAAATTTTTAAAGAAATTTACGTTTCCAAGTCTGCTATATAAAAGCTACAGGATCCTTTTTTAGAGCCGTCGGTTTAAATCTTAAACGATTCATCACGGAGAATAGATTTCATCTCATCGAGGATGATATTGGATCAACATGTAGAAGTCCTTATCATAAACATATTTGAGGATAGATTCGGATTACTCAGAATCAAACCTTTAGAAATTTTTAAACAGCAATTGATCTTTTGACGATTTAGTTGGCGCTTTTCATTTATATTACAAGTGACAACACTTCTCTTTAAGACAAATTAAAATACATTTTGACAGCATTTGTCAGATTTGTCAATTTGCTCTTAAATTATTATTCGAAAAGATTGATTAAAATTAGTTTTAAAGCGTTTTTGAAGGCATTTTCTTTGATAAACTAAAGAAAATGTCCTTAAGGAAATATTTAAATTAAAAATTTTTTTATTGCGTTTTTACATGTTTTTTTTTTAGTTTTAACTTATTCTCGAATGCATTTTCAAATATGCATAATGATGATTCATATTTAGAAATAAATGTTTGGTATTAGAAATATGTAACTTCTAATATATGCACATAATAAAAAATAGTTAAATGTCAGACTTCACCCTTTTTTGTCTCAAAATAATTACAATCATTATCAACATAAAGTCATCGTCGATTGTCATGGCAGTAACGCAATACAAAAACGTTATGAGTAATGTAGTGCAAAATTTGTATGTCCAGTAAAACCCTGCAGTAGGGCGGATAGTGTCAAGAACTAATGATTTTACAGTACGCTTCAATTGATACTTTCCTCCCCTTTTGATTTCTAGAGGTCACAAATATGGTCAAAACCGGGGTTTTTCAAATTTTTGCACACGATATCACGAAAATCTAATGTGATTGACAACTTCCGAGAGATTTGGGTTAATCGCAAATCAGTATTTTAGAAAAGTATACTTTGGTCTCGAAGTTTCAACATTTTTTTTATTGAGTTATGTTGACCTGTCAGCCAAATAACATAAACAGTAAATAGCTTTTTAAGTAAATATATTAGTT
Source organism: Lucilia sericata (assembly GCF_015586225.1). NCBI lineage: Eukaryota > Metazoa > Arthropoda > Insecta > Diptera > Calliphoridae > Lucilia > Lucilia sericata. The sequence continues at coordinate 34,711 of NW_023995240.1, forward strand.
TTGCACAATAAATCCCCATTAGATTGCTATGGATTACCCAGCAGCTTACTTGGAAGCAATAAAGTGACAAACAACTTCTCCTAGATGCAAAGATACAAGCCGAGAATGCTCAAATCAGCGGCAGCTGGCCGCCTCTAATATTTTGCAAGCCGCGTCGCCGCCGACATTTTTCGGCTCAAAAGCTTAAGCCGGCTTAAACGTAGCCGCTGCGTCAGCAGTACAAAGAGTACAACCAAACCAAATTTTACGAATTCGAAACCAACAATTAGAAAGAATACTGTCCAAAAAGGAGACTTGTTGACTCCTAGCAAAACTGCTGGTATATATCAAACGGTAAATAATAAAACCAAAGAAATGAACACCTAAACAATTCACAACATTAACAGGACAAGACTAGTAGTAAGAGTATATTGATTGCAGGAAAAAATAAAGGATATGAGAGCATAATATTGCCGCCAACATTTTTGCATGTCATGTACATAAATGTTTTAAAGGAAAGGTAACAACGAAAGAAACAGAAATAAACAAAGAAATACAAAAAATAATAAAAAATTAAGAAGTGCGTGCAAAATTACAGGAAATTAGTAAAGAATTCTGGTAGACAAAAACAACAACAACAACAATTTTCTGCTAGTCTGACAAACAAACAACAAAAAACACAGGATATTCATAAAAACCCCAAAGGAAAAATAAGCACAAACAACAAAAATTGGAACTGGGAAAAAAAAAATCACAAAAATTGTACAGACAATTATATTAACGTTATAACAACTTATGGTGGTGCTAAAGACGATGATTGGTTGCTATAACACAAAAATGTGGTGGTATTTTTCTCTCCAAAATGAAACAAAATAGTTAAAGTGTGAAAATTAAGGGTTTCAAATTCAAAAGTTCAAAACATTTTTTCAAAATGGCGTTTATTCAAATTTTAAATGGTTTTATGTTGGTTATTAAATTTATTTATGTGAAAAATTTTGTACCTGTTGTTTTGTAACAAGAAATGGTTCCACCGAATGATCTCAGCCAACCACTTAAACAAATGTCAGTTTATCACCTTTTTTTTTTTTGGTAAGGGGAGCCAACAAAAACATATTAAGAAAAATGTAACAAAACATTAAACATATTTTTGTGTTACCTTTTTTTGGGAAAACTAATTTTTTTCCAAAAAAAATTATCATTTAGGTTTTATTGTTAATAAATATCAAACCTATTGAGTTGGTTTATTGTCAAAAGAAGGTTAAAAAGAAAACTAACCCTTAAAAGTAATAAATTATTATCTCTTACTGTTACCAATTTAAAAATAGAAAAAAAAAAACAAAAACATTATAAATGTCATGCTTGACTACAACTTGTTTATTGAAAACTCATTTAATGTGTTTTTTTTTTTTTTTTTTTTTTTGGTTAAACAGGTTGCTGCAGTCTGTGTGTATATGATCCTTTTTTGTAAGGTTTTTGTTTTCTATATAATTTATGATATCACTTGTCATTTCTAATTTAAAATTGTCTGGGAAAGGAATTTTTCCTTATCTAAGGCTTTTGTGTGAAAAAAGATACGTTTTTTTTTTCAACAAATATATTTTCTTTTGGTAATTAAAAATTGAATTTTAATTCTTGTCCTCACCTATTTGTAATTGTTAGTTAAACTGTTAAAGTGACAGCTGAGTGACAGAATTTTGATTCGTTTTTTAGAAGATCGTTAATAACATGGCAAAATTTTTAGAAAGTTTAAAATTTCCAAAAACTAAAACACTTATGTTGACTTTAATGTAGCACATACTGGTATGACAGTTTCTTTTATACTTCCCGACCATTGTAGTGATCTGCAAGCTGAATTATCAGCCATTATACGGGCTGCAAATTGGCTTAGGGTCTACCGATTGAATATACACTGCCCTGTAAATAGTGTTTATACAACATCAAACTTGTTCCGTAATTGCCGGACAGATGTCGAAACATTCCACATGCCAAGGCGCCTTATAAATGATGTTAATACAACATCAAATTGCTACCTAAATGCCAAACCAATCCACAAATGGAATGTATTTGTTTACTGTGGCCCTGACAATAATTTTGCGGATTCTTCACTAGCAAGAGAAGATATCGGAACTTTTGTCGGCGTACCGCTCTATAGCTGCAAATGCTAAAATCGTGGAAAACATGTATGGCGAAGATCATGTGACCGACATACAACACCCAATGATTATATATCTTTTGGAGAAGAATCTTCCATGAAACGACTACTGCAGAAGCTGTCACGAGGAGGAAGACGAAAATGTCACTCACTTTCTGTGTCCATGGCCGTCGTTGGCAGAACGCATATTCCGCACGATTTAATGAATTTGTGTAAAGCAATTATCCGAACATATTCAAGCAACAAAATGGTTTAGTTAGGATCCAAAGTTATATCTTCCGAAAGCTCGCCTACAGAATACAATTGCAGTGTTAAATGGAGAATATTGAATCCGCCGAGAAAAGACTTCCGCAGAGGCTGTTACGACAACTCACTTTCTCTGTCAATGACCTGCGCTGGCAGAACACAGATTCCGCACAATTTAACGGATTTATCCAAGGTAAATATCCGAAATATAAACTTCTATATTCCTGCAACAAAATGGATTAGATATAAACCAATATCATATCTTCCGAGTGATCGGCTACGGAATACAATTGCAGTGTTAAATGGATATTAAATTTTCCATAAAACGACAACCGCAGATGCAGTCACGCCGAGGAGGAAGAAGAAGATGTCACCTACTTTCTCAGTCAGTGGCCGGCGTCAGCTGAATACAGATTCCGCCGGCTGAATATATTCCGAGAGCACAGCTACGGACTACAATTGCAGTGTTAAATGAAGAATATTGAATCTTCCGAAAAACGACTTCTGCAGAAGCTGTTGTGGCCAGAAAGATCTCACACACTTTCTCTGCCAGTTGCTGGAAGAACAAAGATCCCGCACGACTTTATCCAAGTTGAATATCTGTGGAACAAAATAGTTTAGATAGGATCCAAAGTAACTAGGTCAATGTGTATTAATACGCTGATGCTTTTATCGTTCAATACAATATTTGGAAAGGATAAGATCAGTGTGTTAATACGCTGATCCTTTTATCTTTACTGACATCACAAATGGATCAATATAATGGATCAAAGTGTTGGAACCTTCTAACACTTAGATAAAATTTGAGTTTTAATGGTACTCCGCCAATTTGGCAAAACATAACCTCACTTTAAGGTAAAATGGAGCCAAACGGTTTATGCATAACTTATAAACTGGACAAGTTATAAAAAGTAATACATTGCACCAGTGCAAAGCTATCGAAAGCCAAACTACAGTTATCGTTGTGAACTGAACATCATAAAGATATAACGCGCAAGTTCTCCCTTTAACTCAGATCTGAATTACGATTGAAAAAAGTATTAGATAAGTTTTAAAACAATTTATTTGAAATTCCTCACTCACTTAGAACTTATAACATAGGAATTGAAATCAAAAGTAACTAAAGCCTCCATTTTGTTTTATGCCTAACATTATTACGAAATTGTTTTAATGTTTAAGCCTCAAATAGAAAACCGTTAGTAGTTCTCATGATTTTAACATATTTTATGCTATTTTTGTTTGTTAATGTTAAAATTGTTAATGTTTACAATTAACGAAGCGTGACTTAGTTTTTAAAACAAAAAGAATATAGGACTACTAGGAAAAATGCTATTTTTTTACAAATTATAATACAGTAATGTAACCACATAACTTTTGTTTTTGTTTTTTTTTTAATTTCAATACGCATAATTATAAAATGAAACAAAGAAATAAAGAAAGCTCTTCTCTAGCTACTAGACACACATAATATGTATATCTAGTCACATTTTAGTGATTAAAACCATAAATGTTTTCATGCATTTTTAAAAACAAAACAACAACAAAAGCCCATAAAAATGGGGTGTTTTTTTAGCAAAAAAAAAATAACAACTAAAACGTGTTTAAAATTTTTAACAAACAAATTTTACATTGTTATTTTTTATTTATGGAAAACAACAGATGTTCTTAAAGACTTTCTAACCATAATTGGGTGTGGACTTTAAAGCTTATTTTAAGGCTATATTGAGCGCACAAAATTATCTGTAGTGGCAGTAGCAGCAGCATATTGTATTAATTAACTATATGCATTAAAATGTACAAAATAATGGTTGTGTTGACCGCCAATTTATGTACATTTGTATATATGAAGTATTTTTCTGTTTAATAAACGAATTTTATTTGTCTTTTCACCCTCTAGAGATGAAAGAATTTCGTAGAAATTAATAACGAATTTTGAATATTTATATGATGAAAAAGATCACAATTAAGTACAGACATACATACATTTGTATATACATATGTAAGAATAAATAGTATTAGTCATAAATTAAGAATATATTTTGTTGTTTTTGGAAAATTATTGGGGAGTTAACGCAACAAATGTAGTTTTTAGAAGTTCTTTTTTTTTGGGTTAAATTTGTTGTCGATGAAATTCTTTAATTGTTTTTAATTAAATAATTATTTAATAATGAAAATTTTCTTTCAATTTTGACATTTATCTATAAATCACTACAACAATCATTTGAAATTTCCTGTTTTCTTAAAAAAAAAAAACATCTGTTTTTCTTCTTTCTTTTTGTATTTTATTTATTTGCCCTAAATCTTTTCAATGTTCATTTAAAAATCTAAATTACTTTATTATAAATGATAATAGAACAAATTTGTTGTATTATATCCATTACAATTGGACCTGAAACTAACACAGGCCAACAAATTTTTAAATCAGAGATTAAAAGTATACGTTTCTAAAGGCTTGAGCATATCTCGAATAAGGATGAAGATATGCCGGCGGTTAAATCTTTATTTTAAAGTCAATATACCGGACTTTTAGATGTCATAACATAATTTGTCAACGAAGGTGTCTATAACGACTCAAATATGGCTAATAACGGAGATTTTTCAGTTTTTACTGCATGATATCTCAAAAACCTTATATGATAGAGAAATTTTGTTTTCAAATTCGGATTTATAACTCTCTGAACATTCTGGTCTCTGAAGATATGCCGGCGGTTAAATCTTTATTTTAAAGTCGTTATACAGGACTTTCAGATGTCATAACAGATTTTGTAAACGAAGGTGTCTATAACGACTCAAATATGGCTAATAACGGGGATTTTTCAGTTTTTACTGCATGATATCTCAAAAACCTTATATGATAGAGAAATTTTGTTTTCAAATTCGGATTTATAACTCTGAACATTCTGGTCTCTGGGTTTCGGCTATTTCAAATGTTGTTTCAACCTTTAAGTTAAGATATCACGAAGAAAGATGAAGATATGTCAGAGGTTAAAACATTATTTCTAAGTTGACAGACAGTACTTTCATATGTCATAACAGATTTTGTAAACGAAAGTATCTTCGCGCTGTTATAGCGGCTCAAATATGGCCAAAAATGGCGATTTTTCAGTTTTTACGGCATTATATCTTAAAAACCTGAATTAAATCCTTATGAAAATGAATACTTTGGTCTGTGGGCTTCGACTTTTGTTGTTTCATGCTTTATGTTAAGATATCTCGAAGAAAGATGAAGATATGTCAGAGGTTAAACCATTATTTTTAAGTTGACAGACAGTACTTTTTAACGTCATAACAGATTTTGTAAACGAAGGTGCCGTTGCGCTCTTTAAAACGTCTCAAATATGGCTAAAAATGGGGATTTTTCAGTTTTTAGGCAAAGTAATAGAGAAATTCTGACACCAGATTCGGATTCCTTCAGAAAAGTTTACTTTGGTTGGCCCGTGTTATTAATAACGGAGATATAAGCAAAATTCCCAACAAAAACCCATGATTTTTCCAAAAACTGATACAATCTCTGAACGATTTATCATTATTCGCCTACAATCTTGTAACTGCACTGTACCAACCGCCAGTATCTTCAATTTAGCGATTTTCTTTGTAAAGGTCGTTAAACCTTTAAAAACTTTAACCAAAACAAATTTCTGCTCTTATTTAATTAAATTAAAATTACAAATTATGAAATGAAAAGAAGATGCCACAACACAACATATTTAACTTTGATTTAGAACGTTGAACAAAAAAAAAAAAAATACATTTCTCTGAAAGCCTATTAAACACATTTACTTTTTTTTCGAAATATTTCAAAAAAAAATCTTGGTTGACACAAGCAATGCTTATAGCAAATCATAAAGAATATTTCTTCATGTTCAAATAAAAAATAATACAAACTTTATAACACCCAAAGTGGGTGCATTCACATGTCTCAAGAGCTTGTTATATGCTCGATATGTTATGAAAATACAAACACAAAATCCAACAACAAGTATGAATGAAAGCAAAAAACCATGAAATTAAAAAAAAATATCATCAGTGTTTTACACACATTTTCTTAAGCACAAGAGCAAGGTCCCCGGCTCTTTATAAGGAAATGCCATATAAAAGAACACCAGGTTTACAGCAACGAAAAAATAATCAATTGTAAAACGCGTTTACACCTAACTTTTTATGCGCCTATATGCATATCTAAACATAATATATATATTTTTTTTAAAGTTCAAAAAGTGAAAATTTCTATTGCTTAGTCAGAATAGAAATTCCTTAGTATGTAAGCCGTTACTTTTTCCTTAATTGGATTTTTGTTTTTTTTTCGTAATTTATGTCTACTAACTTCTACATACTGCTGCTACTACTTTATTTTCCCTCTTCATTCCTGAACAAAATGTCAAATTTATTTCACGTCATGGGTTTTGTTAAACAACAAACCCATTCTAAGGGGAGTTGAGCCATTTTTGTTTGCATATATGTATGCTTTTTGCACGTTTTATGTAAAGGAGTTTTTTGTTGTTCTTGTTATTATCCTTTACACATATCCTGTGACATTTTTTTTTTTTTCGTATTCATTTTATTTTTAATTCGAAAAGCACCAGAAGTCAGACAAATTTAACAAGGCTTGCTTAATTTAAAAGCATCGTTATTGTTTTTCTTCATAGTCGTTGGATGCAGAAGAAGAAGAAATCACATAAATTTGTTAAGAAATCATTAAGTGTAAATTTAGGGAAATAAAGAAACGGATTTGTAATAAAAAAATTCAATGCTAAGTTTCACAGAACTCAGTTAAGTTGTATGTAAAATCTGAGAGTTTTTCGGATTCAGAGAATTGTTTCACTATATAAATCAAAATATTATACATGTACATAGTTCAAAGTTATTCTAAAAGTATTTTAAACATAAACTTTTGTTAAGTAGTCCATACCAGACAATAGACCAGTTTGTAGTCTAATCTGTAGTCTAGTCTATAGTGTGGTCTATAGCCTCGTCTATAGTCTAGTTTATAGTCTAGTCTATAGTCAAGTCTATAGTCTAGTCTATAGTCTAGTCTATAGTCAAGTCTATAATCTAGTCAATAGTTTTAGCTATAGTCTAGTTTATAGTCTAGTCTATAGTCAAGTCTATAATCTAGTATAGTTTATAGTCTAGTCTATAGTCTAATCTATAGTCAAGTCTATAATCTAGTCCAGTCTATAGTCTTGCCTATAGTGTAGTCTATAGTCTAATCTATAGTCAAGTCTATAATCTAGTCTAGTTTATAGTCTAGTCTATAGTCCAGTCTATAGTCTTGTCAATAACCTAGTCTATAGTCTAGTCTATAATCTAGTCTATAGTCTAGTCTAGTCTATAGTCTAGTCTATAGTCTAGTCTATAGTCTAGTCTATAGTTTAATCTATAGTCTAATCTGTAGTCTAGTCTATAGTCTAGTCTATAGCCTATTCTATAGTCTATTCTATAGTCTAGTCTATAGTCTAGTCAATAGTCTAGTCAATAGTCTAGTCAATAGTCTAGTCAATAGTCTAGTCTATAGTCTAGTCAATAGTCTATAGTCTAGTCTATAGTCTAGTCTATAGTCTAGTCTATAGTCTAGTCTATAGTCTAGTCTATAGTCTAGTCTATAGTCTAGTCTATAGTCTAGTCTATAGTCTAGTCTATAGTCTAGTCTATAGTCTAGTCTATAGTCTAGTCTATAGTCTAGTCTATAGTCTAGTCTATAGTCTAGTCTATAGTCTAGTCTATAGTCTAGTCTATAGTCTAGTCTATAGTCTAGTCTATAGTCTAGTCTATAGTCTAGTCTATAGTCTAGTCTATAGTCTATTCTATAGTCTAGTCTAGTCTATAGTCTAGTCTATAGTCTATTCTATAGTCTAGTCAATAGTCTAGTCTATAATCTAGTCTATAGTCTAGTCTATAGTCTAGTCTATAGTCTAGTCTATAGTCTAGTCAATAGTCTAGTCTATAGTCTAGTCTATAGTCTAGTCTATAGTCTAGTCTATAGTCTAGTCTATAGTCTAGTCTATAGTCTAGTCTATAGTCTAGTCTATAGTCTAGTCTATAGTCTAGTCTATAGTCTAGTCTATAGTCTAGTCTAGTCTATAGTCTAGTCTATAGTCTAGTCTATAGTCTAGTCTATAGTCTAGTCTATAGTCTAGTCTATAGTCTAGTCTATAGTCTAGTCTAGTCTAGTCTATAGTCTAGTCTAGTCTATAGTCTAGTCTATAGTCTAGTCTATAGTCTAGTCTATAGTCTAGTCTATAGTCTAGTCTATAGTCTAGTCTATAGTCTAGTCTATAGTCTAGTCTATAGTCTAGTCTATAGTCTAGTCTATAGTCTAGTCTATAGTCTAGTCTATAGTCTAGTCTATAGTCTAGTCTATAGTCTAGTCTATAGTCTAGTCTATAGTCTAGTCTATAGTCTAGTCTATAGTCTAGTCTATAGTCTAGTCTATAGTCTAGTCTATAGTCTAGTCTATAGTCTAGTCTATAGTCTAGTCTATAGTCTAGTCTATAGTCTAGTCTATAGTCTAGTCTATAGTCTAGTCTATAGTCTAGTCTATAGTCTAGTCTATAGTCTAGTCTATAGTCTAGTCTATAGTCTAGTCTATAGTCTAGTCTATAGTCTAATCTATAGTCTAATCTATAGTCTAGTCTTTAGTCTAGTCTTTAGTCTAGTTTATAGTCTAGTCTATAGTCTAATCTATAGTCTATTCTATAGTCTAGTCTATAGTCTCGTCTATAGTCTAGTCTATAGTCTAGTCTATAGTCTAGTCAATAGTCTAGTCTATAGTCTAGTCAATAGTCTAGTCTATAGTCTAGTCAATAGTCTAGTCAATAGTCTAGTCTATAGTCTAGTCAATAGTCTGGTCTATAGTCTAGTCTATAGTCTAGTCTATAGACTAGTCTATAGTCTAGTCTATAGTCTAGTCTATAGTCTAGTCTATAGTTTAGTCTATAGTCTAGTCTATAGTCTAGTCTATAGTCTAGTCTATAGTCTAGTCTATAGTCTAGTCTATAGTCTAGTCTATAGCCTAGTCTAAAGTCTAGTCTATAGTCTAGTCTATAGTCTAGTCTATAGTCTAGTCAATAGTTTAGTCTATAGTCTAGTCTATAGTCTAGTCTATAGTCTAGTCTATAGCCTAACTTTAGTCTAGTCTGTAGTTTAGTCTATAGTCTAGTCCATAGTCTAGTCATACATAATCTATTCTATAATCTATTTGCAGTCTACTCTATAGTCTAGTCTAGTCTATAGTCTAGTCTATAGTCTAGTCTATAGTCTAGTCAATAGTCTAGTCTATAGTCTAGTCTATAGTCTAGTCTATAGCCTAACTTTAGTCTAGTCTGTAGTTTAGTCTATAGTCTAGTCCATAGTCTAGTCATACATAATCTATTCTATAATCTATTTGCAGTCTACTCTATAGTCTAATCTGTTGTCTAGTCTAGTCTAGCCTATAGTTTAGTAATTGCTAAAGCTATAGCGAAAATTTTCCCAAAAACTCCCGTTAAAAACGCTATTAACTTAAACTTAAAACAAGACACTAAAGAACTTGTTCAGTTAAGGTTGCTAAGATAAAATCGTTAAAAAAACACCTAGAACAAAAAAAAAATACCTTCAAGTACTTAAAGTACATAAAAGTAACGGTCGTTTATTAAGAAGGTTTTAAGACGGAGACACTACAAAATAAAAAATAAAATTACAAAAAAAAAAAAACTATTTTATAAGAAAAGCCCAGCTAAGAAACAGGTATTAAAGAGAAAAAAAGTAAAGACAGAAATAAAACTAAAATAAAATGTTACAATGCCAACGTTGGTAACATTGATGTGCTGTTGTATTTACAATTATTTTTATAAAAAAAAAAATAGTTGTTGCAACACAACTAGCACAACAAACATATGTATATAGATATATAAAACCTAAAGAAAAAGAACCCTGTAAAGTTGTACAACATAAAGTTGACTAAACTCTAGTACAGTTTTTTTTTCACCATTTCATCACAACTCGGCTTAATACAGTTTGTGTTCTTGACTGATTATTACAATGAAGAATTTTTCTTATTGTTGTTGGTAGTTAATTTTCTTTTACTCTCTAACATAAATTTGTGGTTTGTTTATTTAGCCCTAGGTATAGGTTTTCAAATGTTTTACATTATTTGAAAAAATTTATAAAACCTTTTTTTTTACTATTTTACGTTTGAAAGAAATATTTTGCACTAAACAAATATTGTAAAACAAAATTTCTAGTTTTAGGAAAAATTATTATTTTGAAATTATTTGCTTTTTTTGTGTATTTTTTACACAATAGTGTTAGAAAACTCGTTTGTTGGTTATTTACCCAATCAAACAGCAGACATTTTTCAGACAGGTCAAAGAGGTACCAATATTACATATTGTATAATCAAGCGTAAGCATAGAACTCATGCATGATTTATTTGATTATTTATTTTAAGGCTTTAATAACATGTTTGTTTAGGTCTTAACAATATTCGAATGTTTAATATTATTTATAAGAGAATTTATGTTGTAAATACTAACAATACATATTGAAAAAGACATGCAGTCATATACATATATTTTCAAGCATTAGAAAGGGATTAATATTTGTTACACGTCTGTTGTACATATCATTATTTTAAGCCTAATTGCATTTTTAATATGTGTACTATTTACTCTCTTTCCCTTATCTTAGAATGATAATAATTTACGGGGGTTAATTTTCAGAAAGATTTTCCTTTTTCACTTTTCGGTAAACAGGATTATCTCTGTTAGATTTATGGCAGAGGGGGTAAGTTTTAAGGTTTGGTCAATTTTTTGATTGGTTGCTACTTTTATGCCTAAATACTTAATAATGGGTTTGCTTTTCAGTGTATTTTTTTCTGGTGGTTTATAATTTGTTAAAAAGATTTAAATTGCTTTAGAAATTGTCAGGAATTTTCATTTAATTAGGTTAATCCTGTAAAACAAATCTACCGTTTGGAATTTGTGGTACATGTAACAGTAGCCTTTAGACACAGAAGGCTTTTTTCCAAAGCCTAAATCAAATATTTTTGACAGTAGTAAATCCGTTAAACTATTGTCACTTTGGAAGAGAAATTTAAATAAAAATGGCGTTTGGTAAATGTAAATAAATATATCAAAATACAATTGTAGTGAAAGCACAAAAGCTGTACTTTTCTCGAAGAATAAGTATAGTATAGTATACTTTACAAAACTATTGTTATTATCCAAAAACTAACCAAAATTTTTATCGAAATGTCAAAATTTGGTAACCCTTTTTAGGTATTATTTGTTGCATTATTATTAACCCTAATATGTATTTTCTGGCCTTATTGTTATAATTTAATATCGTTCCAAAAATTTCTTATTTTCCATTTGACTTCATTTTAAATCCATTTAATATTTTTTTTCTTTATTCCTTTAAATATTCACTTTCAATATTTATACAATTTTGTTTAAAATGCCGTAAAATTTATTCAAATTTTATTAATAATTGAAATTGATTCTAAAGAATTTTTGCAGCAATTGCTACTCCCCTTTTGGAATATGGACAAAACAGTAGCATAATGTTTAATTTCTTTATGGATTATTGAGTTTTGAAGTTGTTAAATTGCTTATTATAAAAAAAAAATGGAATTTATTAAAATTTCCATAAAATAGCTAAAGAAACTGGAGTGAGTTTGTAACACCCTAAGGAAATTATTTGTTTTGGAATGGAAATTATATTTAAAGGCAACAAAATAAATACTGTAAATAAATATAGGACAGATTTAAATGACATCAAAGTTCAAAAGACTTGATCATAGGCTATAGTCTAGTATATAGACTAATCTATAGTCTAGTCTATAGTCTAGTCTGTAGTCTATAGTCTAGTCTATAGTCTAGTCTATAGTCTAGTCTATAGTCTAGTCTATAGTCTAGTCTATAGTCTAGTCTATAGTCTAGTCTATAGTCTAGTCTATAGTCTAGTCTATAGTCTAGTCTATAGTCTAGTCTATAGTCTAGTCTATAGTCTAGTCTATAGTCTAGTCTATAGTCTAGTCTATAGTCTAGTCTATAGTCTAGTCTATAGTCTAGTCTATAGTCTAGTCTATAGTCTAGTCTAGTATAGTCTAGTCTATAGTCTAGTCTATAGTCTAGTCTAGTCTATAGTCTAGTCTAGTCTAGTCTATAGTCTAGTCTATAGTCTAGTCTATAGTCTAGTCTATAGTCTAGTCTATAGTCTAGTCTATAGTCTAGTCTATAGTCTAGTCTATAGTCTAGTCTATAGTCTAGTCTATAGTCTAGTCTATAGTCTAGTCTATAGTCTAGTCTATAGTCTAGTCTATAGTCTAGTCTATAGTCTAGTCTATAGTCTAGTCTATAGTCTAGTCTATAGTCTAGTCTATAGTCTAGTCTATAGTCTAGTCTATAGTCTAGTCTATAGACTAGTATATAGTCTAGTCTATAGTCCAGTCTATAGTCTAGTCTATAGTCTAGTCTGCAGTCTAGCCTTGTATACAGCCTAGTCTGTAGTCTAATCTATAGTCTACTCTGTAGTCCAATCTATTGTCTAGTCTACAGTCAAGTCTATAGTCTAAGCTATAGTCTAATCTGTAGTCTAATCTATAGACTAGTCTATAATCTAATCTATATTTTAGTCTATAGTGTAGTCTATAGTCTAGTCTATAGTATAGTCTAATCTATAATCCATAGCCTAGTCTATAGTCTAATCTATAGTCTAGTCTACAGTCTGATCTATATTCTAGTCTAGTCTATATTCTATAGTCTAGTCTATAGTCTAATCTATATTCTAATCAATAGTGTAGTCTATAGTCTAGTCTATAGTATAGTCTATAGTATAGTCTATAGTATAGCCTATAGTATAGTCTATAATGTAATCAAGTCAAGTCTATAGTTAGTCTATAGCATAGTCTATAGTCTAACCTATAGCCTAGTCTATAGTCTAACCTATAGCTTAGTCTATAGTCTAATCTATAGTCTAATCTATATTCTAGTCTATAGTGTAGTCTATATGCTAGTCTATAGTATAGTCTATAGGCTAGTCTATAGTATAGTCTATAGGCTAGTCTATAGTATAGTCTATAGGCTAGTCTATAGTATAGTCTATAGGCTAGTCTATAGTATAGTCTATAGGCTAGTCTATAGTATAGTCTATAGGCTAGTCTATAGTATAGTCTATAGGCTAGTCTATAGTATAGTCTATAGGCTAGTCTATAGTATAGTCTATAGGCTAGTCTATAGTATAGTCTATAGGCTAGTCTATAGTATAGTCTATAGTATAGTCTATAGGCTAGTCTATAGTATAGTCTATAGGCTAGTCTATAGTATAGTCTATAGGCTAGTCTATAGTATAGTCTATAGGCTAGTCTATAGTATAATCTATAGTATAGTCTATAGGCTAGTCTATAGTATAGTCTATAGGCTAGTCTATAGTATAGTCTATAGGCTAGTCTATAGTATAGTCTATAGGCTAGTCTATAGTATAGTCTATAGGCTAGTCTATAGTATAGTCTATAGGCTAGTCTATAGTATAGTCTGTAGGCTAGTCTATAGTATAGTCTATAGGCTAGTCTATAGTATAGTCTATAGGCTAGTCTATAGTATAGTCTATAGTATAGTCTATAGTATAGTCTGTAGTATAGTCTATAGTATAGTCTATAGGCTAGTCTCTAGTATAGTCTATAGGCTAGTCTATAGTATAGTCTATAGGCTAGTCTATAGTATAGTCTATAGGCTAGTCTATAGTATAGTCTATAGGCTAGTCTATAGTATAGTCTATAGTATAGTCTGTAGTATAGTCTATAGTATAGTCTATAGGCTAGTCTATAGTATAGTCTATTGGCTAGTCTATAGTATAGTCTATAGGCTAGTCTATAGTATAGTCTATAGGCTAGTCTATAGGCTAGTCTATAGTATAGTCTATAGGCTAGTCTATAGTATAGTCTATAGGCTAGTCTATAGTATAGTCTATAGGCTAGTCTATAGTATAGTCTATAGGCTAGTCTATAGTATAGTCTATAGGCTAGTCTATAGTATAGTCTATAGGCTAGTCTATAGTATAGTCTATAGGCTAGTCTATAGTAGTCTAGGCTAGTCTATAGTATAGTCTATAGTATAGTCTATAGTATAGTCTGTAGTATAGTCTATAGCCTAGTCTATAGCATAGTCTATAGCCTAGCCTATATCCTAGTCTATAGGCTAGTCTATAGTCTAATTTATAGTCTAGTTTATAGTCTAGCTTATAGTCTAGTCTATAGTCTATACACACTGAATCTGAATCAGATTGTGTCATACTTTATGTTAAGATAACCCGAAGTTGAGAAAAATTCTCTGATACGTTTTTGCTCTTGAAAACTTTTATTATTTAAGTTAGAGAGTTTAAATTATAAAAGTCGAATAAATTCAAACAACTTTTCCTCAATTCGTCACTATCAACACCTTGATTAAAGCATAACTTACAAACAACAATACTAATGATGACTAATAGATTTTCTTTTGAAAGCCAAATCTAAGCCACAGATGTCAATTGTTCTTGTATTGAGTCATACAATAAAATTTCTCACTTGACTTAAAAAAAAAAAAAACATTTAAATACTAAATAAATTTTTGCATTGTCTACAATTTTACAGCTCATGAAGCACGTGAACCAGCATTTCGAAAAACAAAACAAAAAATTTAAATAATTAAAAAAAATAAAACAAAACATAAGAAATAAAAACAGCTGCAATTTAAGAACTTTTAGTTACACTTGAACAACAACAATAAAAAAAGGGTAAACAAACGTTATAGCAGTAAGAAGGGGATGGGAAGTGAAGAGAAGAGAATGGGAGGTCAAAATTTTTGTTTTTTATGAATTACCTTGTTCATTAACCCATTAGAAGTCACCGTACTCAACTGAGTACAGTTGTATTTTTACGTGTATCCCAGCAAAACTAACGAAACAGCAAACGTTGTACCCTTATTTAGTTTCAAAACAACAATAAAAAGAGCTGCAGAAAAATAATTTATACTTAGTTTCTGTTGATTATGCAGAATTATCAGTTTATATTGTGAGTCGAATACATTGTGTGGTTTAGTAAAATATTTTGTAAATATTTGAAACAATTTTAAAATTTGTTTGGTAATTATGCATTATTTTTATAAAAATAATAACAACGAAACATACAGGATTCAAAAAATACTTAGAAATAAGAAAATAAAAAAATAGAAAGGTATAAAGTTGGCTGTACTCGTTTGAGTACAATGACAGTATCCATTAGTAAGAATATTTAATTCTTTTGTTAGATTTAAAATATGAGCGATATACGTTTTACGGTCCAGCAGAGTTACAAAGGGCTTCAAGAGGCCGTTGATAGCATTTTCGCTGATAGTGAAGACGAAGAAATTGATATGGCTATCATACCACCTAATCCGAGTATACTAAACAGCGAAGATGAAGGTGTTGAGTATGATATGACTTCATCAGCCCTACCGCAAGATATTCCTGGGACAATTGATGTTTTTGCAAATCTTCTCCTCGATCTTAAAAAATTAGGATACCGTGCAACTGGAACTGTCAGGGAAAACTGAACCAGAAAGTGTCCTTTGACTACCAGGAAGGAAATGAAGAAGCAGGATCGAGCTGCATATGACTACATGTTCGATAAAGAAAATTGTATTTTGTTGGTAAGATGGAAAAATAATAGTTAGTGTTTGCACAATGGGAACCAACTATGACACAATTGAAACGTTAGGAATCCTTAAGCGTTGGTGCAAAGAAACCACAATAAAAGAATGACTGGGGTTTATGATCTCGATCAATCCATCTCTTTGTATAGGATTGCTGTTCATGATAAGAAGTGGTGGTGGGTTTTATTTACATAAATGCTTTTGATATGACAATTTCTAACGCTTGGAGGCTACATGTAATGTGCAGTGAGAGTCCCATGGATCAACTTTTGTTTCCCGAAACATTTCACGTTATTATATCCGCCAAGGTGGACAAAAGAAATCATGGAAGTCTATGCCAATAGCTGAAGGTTTACGTCAAGATGGAGCTAGGCACTATCCCACAAAAAGAGAATAACAGTTGCGGTGCGTAATTTTCCATGCCAGAGTACGTTGGTAGTGCAAAAAATGTTTTAAAACACTTTGTGTCGAAAAATAATGTCTCGAAAAATTTTATACTTAAGAAGTCAGTGTACTCATTTGAGTACACCCCCTAAAACTCGCTTTCAATAAAAAATTTTTAAAATTTTCTTTCATTTTATGATTTTTTATGCTTGTTTTTATTAATAAATAAATCTAAAATCAAAAACTTAAAGCCGGTTTTCATTTGACCTCTAATGGGTTAAGCACTTTTTGTTTTGAATTAAAAAAAAACTACAAACAGCAAAAACAGAAGAGTAACAATAACAAATTGATTTTGTTTGCAGTTAATTACAGTTATTTGTAAGAGTATTGTTGTTTTGTTGTTATTTGGAGTATGTAAGACTTACTTACATATAAACACATATGAGAATGCGAGTATGTTTTGATTTTGTTTTATTGTTTTTGGGAAATTGTAACCCTGAGACCTTGATACAGTTATTTTTAATGCATGCAGTTTTTTTTGTTTTGTAATAAAAATTCACACAGGGCGAGAGAGAGGGAGAGAGGAAAAGGGAGGGAAGACCCCTATATTTGTCATAATAAACCATGAAAGAGTTTTGTTTTTTTTTTTTTTTTTTCTTTTTTAAGGAAATGCTAGACTGGGAGGTGAGGTTAAGTTTTTTAAGGGGAGTTTGGCATTTAAGTTCATGTTAATGTTTGCAAACTCTGCATGTTTGTTTATTTTTCACACACAATAGTAACCAGTCAGTCGTCGGGCGTTTTCTCAGTGTTTTGTTTTGTTACCTTATTATTAGTACCTTGTAATTTATATATTTTTGTTTTTTTTTTCACTCTTTATGTTTTATGCCGCCATACAAAATTTGTTTTTTATGTGTGTGTGTGTAGATTTTCGTTAAAGTCTATTGTTTGTTTTAGTCATGATGTTTGTCATTTATAGGAGAGACTGTTAGAGAACGTTTGCATGTGTTTGTATGACGTCTAAACGTAACACCACGTTATGGCTTTATGTAGCTTAAGTAACGAATCCTTTTTGTTACGGATTCGTTATGGGTTTTTTGTTTGGATTTGTTTACATTAGTTGCAAACTGTTTGCATTAACAGGGCCTGCATCTAAAAAAATAAAACACAAAAAAACAGTTTCTAAATATGTTTGTCGTTGTTGTTGTTGTTGTCGTTATCCCTTTCTTTTTGTTTCTATGCAGATACGTACATATTTATTTATTATATGTGTTTAACTAAAGTCTAAGACAGAGTTTCCCAAAACTTGTATTTGGAAATATGACGGATTGAATTTATCATATGACAACCCTGGATTTATTACTGTCAAGACCGTTAGAATTATTTTTGCTTTGTTCGATTGCTACCAGCATTCATCTATACAAATACCGCGCTGCAACTAAATGTGAAAAACATTAAAGTATCCAAGTTTTAATGGCTAGATCAAGGAATGAATTTCTATCAATTGAATGTTCTCGGACGTATCAGTTGGACTTAATACTTTTCATTAGTCTACTAGATTTCTGAACATTAACTCTAACATTATGCCCATTAAGGGCCAATTTTTAGGTGAAAGATTAGCGATTAAATTAAAATTAATCCTCGAAAGATGTTTTTGAGTACTCAATTAGTTAATTTTGTTTGCAAGTTTAAGCGCCCAATGGAGGTGGTTTAATCTTAAGCACGAAATGCAAAAGTGTAAACAGCTGATGCAAAAAAATTAATACAATTTTTATAAATATAAACATTAAAATGTTATTTTTTTTGATTAGTATAAATTATGGACACTTCAAAATACATTTTTTTGTTTTTAATTTAAATTTTCATTAATTTTCATATTAAATTTACAATTGTCTTCTTCTTTTTTATAAAATATGCATTGTTTTGATAACAAACAGTGAAGTTTTCTGTTGTTTTGTATGGCAACACTGCGAAGTTTAATCTTGTACTTAAAAACATCAAAGGGGATTAACATAATATTTAATTTATTTTTAGATTAACTAATCTGATTATTATTTGGCAGTTGATTATCATCTCAAAAACCCGCTCTAAGAAAACTGTGGATCAAATTCACTATCATGGGATATCTAGCTGATATTAGATCCATGTTTTTGTCCAGATATAGATTTGCTGGCCGCTTGAAAATCGTTTAGGAATAACGCAATGCGAGGGCCAAGAACTTATAAAGTTTGACTGCCAATATAAACCTCATGGCTTTCATATCGGAAACGAGAAAGCGGACAAATTCTTTAGAATTTTCAACTTGATTTTCCTCAAACCAACTAATGAGCAGTTTTATTATAAGCGAACCTTTCAAAGTTTAAGAAACACTGCAATCTAATAATGTACTTCATATATGTGTTCCCTTTTTTTTTTTGCCTTTGTTATTGCTCTTCTGTAGACATTGTCGTCGTCAACAACGTTGTTTTTATTTGATTGTAATATAAGGATAAAAAGTAAAACAACAGAAACCATAGGCATAGGCATTATAGAACCCAAAACAACCACCCATTTTTTGTCTTTTACACACGAGCACATTTTCAAGATGCGGAAGCAAATTGCGCGTGCTAAAGTTGTCGAATCCTCAAACGCGTATCGACGTCATTTAGACTTTGGTAGACCTGTACTTATAATGATACAAGCCTAAAGATGCTGCTGAGGAGGATGAAAGCAAAAAAGAAGAGATTTTTTGTAATACATATATTTGTTTATACTACAACACATCCTTCCTTCCTTTCTGCCTTATATGTTTGGACACTCTCAATATATACAACATTTTCATTTCTTATTATTTCCTTTTTTTAGAAAAAAAAAAAAAAAAAAAGAATAAAACAAAGAGTTTTGTGCATGTAAAGTGTGAAACTGACTTTATTTTCTGTTATAATGGGGCGAGAAAAACAAACTTTATAAAGTTTTTGCCTGAATAATTTTCATGTAAAATGTTTTGTTGGTTGCTGTTTGATTGTCAACGTTTTGATGGCGTTCGCTATAGCAATAATCAAACACTTAAGCAGAGCTGTTAGCAGCCATCAGCGCTGCTGTGAATTGTGTGAATTTCTTTAAGTGTTAAACGTAAATAATTTAACGATTTTATATTGCTTTCTATTTGATTTTTTAGTCTAGATAATTTTTGGGAAATTTATTGCCATAAGTGTTAAATTCAAAATTATCAGGGGATTTAGTTGAAACGTGTGTTTCATTTTAAATCTGAATTAAATTCACTGAAACATTTAATTTTTAAGATAAGATTTGACCTAAGTCATTTTCTGTTATCTTATATTTATTTGTTGTTGTTTTCTGTTAAGAAAACCTGTTATTTCTTTTGCTATTTTTTTTTGTTTTATGCTGTTAGACTTTTCGTCTATTCTTAGTCCTGCAAAATCATTAGATGAAAAGCTAAGTAAATGCATGGGCCCCGGGGGATTTTAATAAAAACATACTTATGGCGTCCTTTCACACCATTAACAAGACTTTAACTGCGGCAAGAAACTCTAGGCGTATGAGTTATGCAGTCAAAATGCCAACAATAGTCATTTGTGTACGAGATGGAGATGTCGAAAAGTTAAAGGTATTAAAACATTTTAAAAGAGTTTATCTGAAATCTGGAGGATAATGAAAAATTACTCAAAAACTCAGTTTAATTCACAGCAAAGTTAGATTGTAATAAATATAGTCCCTCGACGTAAATTTTTTAAATGTGTTTTTCCAAATATAACGGAAAATCACGCCTTTAAATGGATCTAACTTTGGCCAATGTTTCACTGTCAATAGAAACCTCAAAAGCGATCATGTTACTCATTGTAGGATTTGATGTAAATAATGTCGCTTTAAACAGAGATATCAGAATCTATACCGATAGTGTATTCTACATCAAGACTTGTCCAAGAATGCCGGGCGTCTCTTAATGAGATGGCGAGATATTCAACAATTTTGCTGATATTTTGGCGAAAGCTTGCAAGAGGATGGCTACTCTGCACATAAACCAAATCTGTGGTGCCCCACTATAGGCCATTAAGAAACATATATCTGTTAGATGTTATAGTTTAGCTCAAGACCGCTGTTCTCATTACCATACTTGCTCCATCGCAAAAACGCTGTGACCTCGCTTGAATCTTCATAGAACATCCTATCTTATAGGTCTCAGCAGAACTCATTTGAACGCCTATTATCAGTTATCACGGATCATTGCAAGTTTGGAATCCAAGTAAGACGTATGGGTCTTCCATATAACGACTTCTGTAAAAGCTGCCAGAACGAGCATGAGGAGGAATCAATTATTCATATTCTGTGTAACTGCCCGGCCCTAGAAACTATTCACTATCAAAGGTTGGGTTCGTCACATTTCTCTGATTTAGCTAATCTGTCAGACGTTCAACTAGAACCTATTCTAGTATTCCTAAATTTGTCGAACAAGGTGTAAACTTAGTTTACATTGGCTCTTATCATTCTAACAATGAGAATGTTCATTTTCATCTCTGTTTACTTCTGTATTCTTTATTACCTTATCTCCTTAATCCTTCTCTACCACATTTCTCTCTCTCTCTCTTGCTATCTTTCTTTACAGACAATACAAAGGGACCCAAGTAAAGCTTAACACCTGGCAGTAAGCAGTCTGTGAAACCTAACCTAACGTCGCCTTATAAAAAGCCAAATCTTTCACAAAGTTTATATAAATTGAATGAGTAATCCATAGGTGATCAGTTGAATAACTTACGGAACTCTATAGTTAGATTGTTATGAAATTAGTCCCTCGATTTAATCAATTTTAAATAATTTTGTTACCAAATACAAAGGAATACAATCTTAAAGTGGATCTAACTTTAAATCAATGTTTGATTAAAGGACCTCAAAAGCGATCAGGTTATTCAATATACAATTTTGTGAGAATAACGTCACCTTATAGAAAGCCAAATCTTTCACAATGTTCCAATGAATAAAAGGAGTAAACCATATGTGATCAGTTTAACAACTGATCGAACTCTTTAGTAGGTAAAACGATCAATTTGAGAGAGAAATACTGAACCTAAATAGTTCAGCAATCAGATGACTAGCTGTTCTATAAACTTCCTAGCCCATCCGACAATTTGATCAATGTGCTGTAATCAAAATAATGTTATTTTAATTAATAATTTTATTCATTTATTCCCTTGCGTATAACCAATTAAATATCCCTAACAAACTGTTGAAATATTTTAACAATTGCAGCTGTAATTATATCAAAAGATCATTAATTAAATGTTAAAGTTAAATAATGCAGCAGGAAAATAGTTAAACCCCAATAAAACGTTATTGTTATTTAGAAAATAATGACTGGACAAAAATTCGCTAATTAACTTTCTGCTTTGGAAGGTAACACCTTTTCTTTCGTAAATCGACCCAAACAAAAGTATTATTTTACTACCTGTTTTTTTATAGCAATAACAATGGTTGTTTTTACAGCAAAAAAGAATAAAAAATAGAACAATTGTAAAGGAAATAATCTATAATATAGGAAGATTACGTCGACAAAAAAAAAATAACAAAGAAGAATAAAAATAATATTTACACCTGTTGGTCCATTGAGGAAGACAAATAAAAGTAATGAAAAACCAAGAGTTATGGGAAAATGTTTTTTCTATAATGAAATAAACTGAAATTGAAAATTGTATAAAGATAAATGATGATGATTTATTATAAATTTTCAACACTTTTCTGTGGCTTCTTTAAATTAAAAAATTTATATTAAATTTGAAAACTTTCAGTTTTAAAACCTTAATTCCTTGATTAATTAATTATCTATGTCAGAAGAAACTTTTTAAAAGTTTTTCTTTATTAGAAATAATCTCACGTTTATTTAATTTGTTTTTTCTAAAAAATTCCATTAAATCAAATTTATTATTTACTTTAATAAACTTGCTAAAGAATATTAATAATTTTTATATAAAAATAATAAAATTTTGCTAACAATACTAACGAATAAAGAAAACAAAATAACAAAACAAAAAAAAAAAAAAAATGCAGTAAATATTTGCGTAATAAAGAAGAATAAAAGAGAATTAAGAAAAATATATTTAAGCCAAGTTTATTATAGAAATAATACTGGTTTATTACTATGAAGAATGAGGGAGAGAGAGCGTGATATAGTAGACATTTTTATACTCTCTTGGGATTCTCTAAAAAAACAAGTTGTTTTGTGAGGGTGAGTGACTCAACATAGTAATTTTGAATTTAAGTCGTATTAAAAAAAAAAACATTTGTTGCACAATTTTCAAATCTTTTTTCGGATATTTTGCCCTATTTTTCCTCCTCACCTCTCTTTTATAGGACGCGTATTTAACTAAATATGTATTAACAGATTTCTGAAAAAGTTTAGGATACATTTGGATCAAATTGTTTCTGATATTTACAAAACGTATTCAAATTTTGTGAAAAGCTCAAAGGGAATACTGCAATTGGTTTATTTTTGGAACCATTTTTTGTATATTATTATTAGTTTGAACCGAGTCCATTCAGTCCAAAATTACTCCCTATATTTTAAGAATAGCGGACCAAAGTATGGAAAAATTTTGAAATATCTATTTTCAAAAGCCTTTTACATGGAAATTATGAGAGATAAAGAGCACACGCTGGATTTTTTAAGGCCTAAATCTTTGAAATCGGATGGGAAACAAAAAAACATGTCGAAGGTACTCTAGTTTAAACCCCCATAACGCCACACCTGGACCAAAGTATGGAAAACATTTGAAATATCTATTTTCCAACGCCTTTTACACGGAAATTATGAGAGATAAAGAGCACACGCTGGATTTTTTAAGGGCTAAATCTTTGAAATCGGAGGGGAAACAAAAAAACATGTCGAAGGTACTCTAGTTTAAACCCCCATAACGTCACACCTGGAGCGTTCAAGGGAAATATTTTAATTTAAATTATGTATGTATGTATTTCCAAAAAAATCTTTACATTGTTGAACAATTTTATTGTAATACCATTTAAATTTACAAAAAAAGAAACAAATTTTTATGGTTTAAGTTTTATTAAACTCTTGCCGTTTTTTTGCAATGAAAAAAAAAAAACACTAAAATGACCACATTGTTTATTAACTATTTCTAACTTATTTCCCACAAAACCCTACATTTATTTCTTGCCATTTTTGTTACTTAAAATTAATGAATAATGTATGAATAATATTTTTTTAATTTTTCACATTCAACTTACCAGTTGGTAAAATAGCATTATTTTCCCGACGCCAAGTAATTGATGGTGTTGGATAACCACTGGCATAACATTCCATTTGAACTTCACTGCCTTCGCTGGCGACCAAAGATTGTGTAGAATTGTCAGATATAACCGGGGGACGTCTAACCGATAATTTGACATCTGCGGTAACTTTGTGAACAACCGAAATGACCACCTGACAGGTGTAAGTACCAGCATCAGTCTCTTGAATATCTTTAATTTGTAGCTTATAGGTTGATGAATTGGGATCGTAACGTAGCGAAAAGCGAGAATCTTTTATGACTAAAGTAGAGCCCGTTGAAAGAAACACTGAATCACCATCGGTTTTTGTCCATATAACTGAATATTCTTTGGCATATTGTACGGAACAATCGAATTCAACCGTACCACCAATATCCTTAATCTGTTCTTGGGTTATATACGAAATGGTTGGTGTTCTTTGGGCCTGCGCGCCTTTAAACGTCAACGTTGTCACCAGCAACACCAAGTAGGTGAACATTTGTGAGGTTGTGATTTGTGTGCAAAGTAAATTTTTTCTACTTGTTGACATTTTGTCTGTTTTTTTTTAATTTAATTTAATTATATAATTAAATACGGTGGAAAATAATTGAAAATTTAATTTCAATTCAATTGATTTCTTTTATACAATATCTAAGCTCACCACACCCTAAGTTTGGGATTTTTACTTCTGTTTGTTGTCTCGTTTAAGTAAAGAAACTCTTAATAATTTTTATTATATTTTAGCTTGAGATTCTTGCTTCTTGGAGAGTCAATTTGAAACTAATAGTATCTTTAAGTTACTTTGCGTCTCCAAAAATAAAAAAAAATGCGAACAAATTGATCTCAGTTTATAGAAGAATAGAGGAATTAGTAAAAAAGCAGCAACTCTAAGAAAAGCTGTTGTTTTTTATTTTTTGTTCTCTTTTTGACGTTTGCTGTTAAGTGTAGATTTAATTTAAACACTGAATTCTGAACTTCAAAACACTTGACTTGTTTTTCTTTCTTTTCTCTCTATTTTATTCTTTAATGTTTTTTGATACTCTACTTTAAGCCAAGTTTATGTTAAGCTCTCGTTTTCTCTATATGTTTTTTTTGTTAAATAAACACACTCGTTTAACCGTTACTCTTTTATAACAGACCAAACCAACTACACTCGCGTTCTCATCACACACTAACTAACTCAATCACTAACCGACTAAAGTATTTAAAACGTCTTTAACCGTTGAATGTTGCTTAGCGAATGATTTGTTTTGATGTTGTTTTGGTCTAACGAAGCTAACGTTAAAATTTCGTTTAAAATTAAAAATGGCGCTCAATTGTGTGTGTGCACATGCAAATGGTTGCGTGTGTGTGTGTGTGTGTGCAAGAGAGCAATTAATATATATATGCACATACATATGTATATATCGATATGTATATAAAAGTATAGCGTTAATGAGTGACCACCGATTCATCTTACTACAGCCAAACGGCTCCAAGAATTATGAAATTTTAACAGTATATGTATTATTGTTCAAATAGATTCGCTAAGGAGAGAATTTTGTAAAGGAGAAATTGGATAAAGCCAATTTACCGCCTGATCAAATAAGCCTTTGAATAGAAAAAAATATCTCAATATCGGTATATCCAGGAAGAGTTTGATGTAGCTGAATCCATCGTTGAATCCGTCGTTTCGCAAACACTGTGGTTTTTAAACTGTTAGTTAGTTAGTTAGTTAGTTAGTTAGTTGTTAGTTAGTTAGTTAGTTAGTTAGTTCGTTAGTTAGTTAGTTAGTTAGTTAGTTAGTTAGTTAGTTAGTTAGTTAGTAGTTAGTTAGTTAGTTAGTTAGTTAGTTAGTTAGTTAGTTAGTTAGTTAGTTAGTTAGTTAGTTAGTTCGTTAGTTAGTTAGTTAGTTAGTTAGTTAGTTAGTTAGTTAGTTAGTTAGTTAGTTAGTTAGTTAGTTAGTTAGTTAGTTAGTTTAGTTAGTTAGTTAGTTAGTTAGTTAGTTAGTTAGTTAGTTAGTTAGTTTGTTAGTTAGTTAGTTAGTTAGTTAGTTAGTTAGTTAGTTAGTTAGTAGTTAGTTAGTTAGTTAGTTAGTTAGTTAGTTAGTTAGTTAGTTAGTTAGTTAGTTAGTTAGTTAGTTAGTTAGTTAGTTAGTTAGTTAGTTAGTTAGTTAGTTAGTTAGTTAGTTAGTAGTTAGTTAGTTAGTTAGTTAGTTAGTTAGTTAGTTAGTTAGTTAGTTAGTTAGTTAGTTAGTTAGTTAGTTAGTTAGTTAGTTAGTTATTAGTTAGTTAGTTAGTTAGTTAGTTAGTTAGTTTGTTAGTTAGTTAGTTAGTTAGTTAGTTAGTTTAGTTAGTTAGTTGTTAGTTAGTTAGTTAGTTAGTTAGTTAGTTAGTTAGTTAGTTAGTTAGTTAGTTAGTTAGTTAGTTAGTTAGTTAGTTAGTTAGTTAGTTAGTTAGTTAGTTAGTTAGTTAGTTAGTTAGTTAGTTAGTTAGTTAGTTAGTAGTTAGTTAGTAGTTAGTTAGTTAGTTAGTTAGTTAGTTAGTTAGTTAGTTAGTTAGTTAGTAGTTAGTTAGTTAGTTAGTTAGTTAGTAGTTAGTTAGTTAGTTAGTAGTTAGTTAGTAGTTAGTTAGTTAGTAGTTAGTTAGTTAGTAGTTAGTTAGTAGTTAGTTATTAGTTAGTTAGTAGTAGTTAGTAGTTAGTTAGTTAGTTAGTTAGTTAGTTAGTTAGTAGTTAGTAGTAGTTAGTTAGTTAGTTAGTAGTTAGTTTAGTTAGTTAGTAGTTAGTTAGTTAGTTATTAGTTAGTAGTTAGTTAGTTAGTTAGTTAGTTAGTTAGTTAGTTAGTTAGTTAGTTAGTTAGTTTAGTTAGTAGTTAGTTAGTTAGTTAGTTAGTTAGTTAGTTAGTTAGTTAGTTAGTTAGTTAGTTAGTTAGTTAGTTAGTATTAGTAGTTAGTTAGTAGTTAGTTAGTTAGTTAGTTAGTTAGTTATTAGTTAGTTAGTTAGTAGTTAGTTAGTTAGTTAGTTAGTTAGTTAGTTAGTTAGTTAGTTAGTAGTTAGTTAGTTAGTTAGTAGTTAGTTAGTTAGTTAGTTAGTTAGTTAGTTAGTTAGTTAGTAGTTAGTTAGTTAGTTAGTTAGTTAGTTAGTTAGTTAGTAGTAGTTAGTTAGTTAGTTAGTAGTTAGTTAGTAGTTAGTTAGTTAGTAGTTAGTTAGTTAGTTAGTTAGTTAGTTAGTTAGTTAGTTAGTTAGTTAGTGTAGTTAGTTAGTAGTTAGTTAGTAGTAGTTAGTAGTTAGTTAGTTAGAGTTAGTTAGTTAGTTAGTTAGTTAGTTAGTTAGTTAGTTAGTAGTTAGTTAGTAGTTAGTTAGTAGTTAGTTAGTTAGTTAGTTAGTTAGTAGTTAGTTAGTTAGTAGTTAGTTAGTTAGTTAGTTAGTTAGTTAGTTAGTTAGTTAGTTAGTTAGTAGTATTAGTTAGTTAGTGTTAGTTAGTTAGTTAGTAGTAGTTAGTTAGTAGTTAGTTAGTTAGTTAGTTAGTTAGTTTAGTTAGTTAGTTAGTTAGTTAGTTAGTTAGTTAGTTAGTTAGTTAGTAGTTAGTTAGTTAGTTAGTAGTTAGTTAGTTAGTTAGTTAGTTAGTAGTTAGTTAGTTAGTTAGTTAGTTAGTTAGTTAGTTAGTAGTTAGTTAGTTAGTTAGTTAGTTAGTAGTTAGTAGTTAGTTAGTTAGTTAGTAGTTAGTTAGTTAGTTAGTTAGTTAGTTAGTTATTGTAATACATTTTTTTCACTTCGAGTGCAGTTGCGAAGCTCGCCGGGTTCTATAGTCTTGTGTGAATGTTTTGTTGCATAGCACTTTAATTCAGGTAACACGGTTTAAAATTTAGAGTGACCAGTTAAAATGAAACTTAAAAATAATATATGAATATCTTTACTTCATTTTTGTTTATTTCACTTTTTCCTCATGGTTTTTGTAGTTGTTGCTTTTTCCTTGTTCTCTCTCTTTTACAACAGGTACATTGTATTCTTGGAACTATCCCTTTTACAAAAAAAAATATGTTTTTGTTTATGATGTTGCAATAAATAAACACAAGTACAATTTTATATTATTTTTAGTTTTAGTCGTTCCGTTTAGTCATTAAAAGAAAATTTATCATATTTTTATGTTGAAAAGTGTTACGGTAGGGAAAATAAAATGTACCTTGACCCTTACAATAACAAAAAAAGAAATACACTTGTTTTTATTTTTATCATCTTAGGTAGTTTTTAAATGTTGATAAAGATTTAGCTTGAACATGTTAATATTTACGGGAATTTAAGGAATTAACGTCTGTTTAATCTGTTCCTTAATTTACTTTTAGCAAATATTGTTATCACAAGTAATTCATGCGTATATTTCTTTAAAAGGATATGAGATTTAAAAAGATCTTATTAATACTATTTTAGACAAATAAATTTAGCATTCTTAACTACATTTAATTATGAAGGAATTTTAGCATTGGTTGTGTAATTTCTAAAGCTTTGGTACGTGGCTATGGAGAGAATTATTGACAATTTAATATCATGATTATTTTAATCTCATGATGTCACTTTAATTTCTTTCAAATGAGTAAGTTATAGTTCTTATTCAAATTGAGTCGTTTTCTGCAGTCAGTTGACCAATTTTTGATAGTCCCATTAACCGAAATAGGAGTAACTTAGGCTAAGTTATTATCTTTGTACTTCTAATATTATGCAAAAAGAAAACACCTATCCGTATAGACAGTCATTCGCGATATGGGCTATGTCATTTATTGAGCTTACAGTGAATCTTCTGTTAGAGATAATAATTGGAGAGGAGCAATCTATATAGACTGAATGTATTTATTTGACGTTTACCATAATGGAGGCATGTTTAAAGTTTCTATGGACCCTAATCGTCGAGTTTGAGGCCAATTTCTTTACCATGAGGTCAATAGGTAGCCAATGTATTAGCACGTATTCATCCCTAATACGTCAAAAAGTTCCACTTTATGTAAAATGTAATATGTATTTAAAATCCGCTATCAGCATTAATCATAACTTTCATCTGAATTGACATTTATATAGGAAAACAATGAACACCTGCAATTCAGCAACAAATTTTACAAGATAAATAAAAAAACCGATGCAATTAAGATTTAAATTATATCTTATTTTATGTTTTTGACATTTTTCTCAAAGTAGCGGGAGATACTTTTTTATAATAAATCTAAAATTTTTAAATTTAAAACGAATGAATAGCTTCGTTATAACCTCCAGTGTTGTTAAACGTTAACATTAAAATAAAAATTTTGTTTGATATTAGAAGCACCCTGTTATTAATGACATTGTATAGAAATTATACAACAACATTAATATTATGACATTTTCACTTCATTTTAATAAGTTTATGTTAGAATAATTTAAGTAGAGCTATTAGTTTAGTGCTCTTTAATTAATAGCTATTAATAAAAGTTATATTAAGAATAAATAGTGTTTTAATAAGTGATACAGAAAATGGCTGCAGTCGAACGTTTTGATTTAGAAAAAGTTGCACAAATATTTCAAGACAGTTTACGAGACGATGATGATGTTGCAATGGATGATTATTTAAAAGCATACGAGGAAATAAACAAGTAAAATATTGTTTTTTCTATTGTATACACAAGGATGTTTTTGAATGTTCTTTGTTGTTGAGTTGGCATTGTTAATGTGTTTTGTTCGATTTTCAGATTTTTTAGTTTATTGGGTTCGGTATTTGGTTTCGTCAGCAGTGATGTGAGATCAAAAATCGACATTTTATTAACGTTTCGAAAGGAAACGGATGCGGAAAAGGCTGAAAAATTTGTTACCATTAAATCAATGATGTCATACGAAAAGGATGCTAATTTATTTAAGGACACTAAATATGTTTCAGGCAGTCGTACACTGTTGCGTTTGCATAGAGGTTTAGGTGAGCTGAATTGTTGTTATTTTGCATAAAGTATGCTTTAAAAAACGGGCATGCATTTTTAAAGTTTTTTTGAACAATCTGATAAACAATTTTTTTCACTACGGCAAAGACAATAAAAGTTCGTTTATTCAAAAATTAAATCAATGATGTCAAACTAAGAGGACGCTAATTTGTTTAAGGGTAGTCATACGCTGTTGCGTGCATAGAGGTCTATGAACTTGTCTGCTGTCTATTCTACGAGCTGGAAACTGACAACTATATAGACTTCTCTATTATGGATTAATCTATATACTATTCACTAGTCTATTAACTATACTCTTAACTAGTCTTTAGCTAAGTATATAGACTAGTCTATTGCCTAATCTATAGAAAACACTATGGCTGACTAGTCTGTGGGCTAGACTCTTGTGATATTTCGGTGTCAAAAAGTACAATATTATTGAATTTTTCATTTATGTTACACAGTGTATCCTAATGTTTGTTTCTCATTAATTTTGTTTATACAATCTTATCTCGTTAACTTGTCATGTTTGTTTATCTAATAACTACGTATACGTATTTCTATTTGAACCACATACGTCCATACAATTTTAACTTAATTTTTATTTTTTTCTTTTCCAGAGTTTGTTTATGAATTCCTCAATCGTTTGACAGAATTAAGTGAAAGTGATAAAGTTCACGGTTGCTGTAAGATTTCTTATGAGGCTACATTAGCCAAATATCATCCTTGGGTTGTTCGTAAAGGAGCTTTAGTTGCTATGTATGCCTTGCCCACACAAGGTGAACTTTTAAAACGTGTCTGTTGCAATGTAGATCGTGTAGCAGAATTCCTGCCGGAAATGTTAAAGAATACTAAGACAGTCTATGATCGTACGCAGGCGCTATATACTCTCTATGATCTGCATCATTTGCCTTAAGTTTATGGGTTGTATTCAAACTTGAGATTTCTCCGTTTCATATTTGCTAAAATTTTAAATTTAGTTACCTTTAGTTGGTTTTTTGTTCGATTTTTTTTTTACAATTTTGTATAAGACATATTCAGTATTTATTGTTAGTGTAAAGAAATTGTGCAGCTTTAAGTTTTTGTTTTTATTAAATCTTATGTTTTACTGTGTTTTTAATTTCATATGTGCTATAGTTTTTCCATTTATTTTTACATTCCCTTAGTAATAATATTTTCTATTAATGTGCTACATAACATGCCTTAAATAAACGAAGTTTTCTTTACTTATATGTATATCATTAGACAGTTGAATTAATTAAGCGAAATATTAAATTTATTAAATATTATCTGAAAAAATATTAAAGAAAATAAAGTTTATGCTTCAATTTAAAGAATATTTAACTGCAAATCTCATCTTTTACTAAGGGTTGGTTAGGTTCAATGATATTAATAAGAACTAGCTCTTGTCATTTAGTTCTATCTTAACTTGATTTTTACTACCATGGAGAATTATGGGCAATAGAAAAATCATTGTTTATTCCTGGGACGGAGTTTTGGTTATACGTTGTCAGTTTGGAACTTATTTTTTTGTTCCCCTTTAAACTTTTAGTTTCCTCTTGGCGAAAGACCCGTACAAAATTATGGGTCTGCAGACCTCCCATGTCTCATTTTAGGTCGTTCAATATCTTTATGCATCTGCCTAAGTCTAGATGTGGAAATAATATCATTTATATAGTTATGTCTTTTAAGTTTTTAGTCTTCATTTTGCCTTCTCTTTATACAGTTTTTATTCCGGATTCATCTATGTTATTGGGTGTTTCTGTAAAGTTGAACACGCTTCTATAAAGTTAATGTTTTTGCTTCAATTTCTTTAATTATCAAGTAATTTGAAACTAAAACAATTAAGAAAGTATAGTCGGGCGTGGCCGACCATATGATACCCTACACCAGTTATGAATATTAAATGTGATTTATTTTTCATAATATCGCATTTATCTTCAATATTCCCTTGTTCCGATACATTTAAGCAATTTATGGATGAAAAACCAATTTTCTGAAAGAGGTTTTATATGGGGGCTAGGGGCAAATATGGACCAAGCCCGATAAAATCTTGTGAATATATTTATATTTACATAATATTTAATTGTGCTGAATTTCATCGCGATATTTTTGTTTATAAGTTAATTTGGGACATTCAAGTAATTTTCTGAAGGGGACTTTGTATGGGAGCTGGGGTCAAATGGGGCCAGATCTTTATGAAATTTGGCACGGTTATCAAGACTTCTATAAAACTTAGTTGTGCCGTATTTTATCGATATATCTGTATATTTAACATAATTATGAGCTCAGAAGCCCTTTTCGGGGGGTTCTGTTCTATGGGGGCTAGGTGAAATAATGGACCGATTTTAACCATTTTCAATAGGCTTCGTCCTTGGGTCAAATAAAACGTGCGTGCCAAATTTCATCCAATTATCTCGAAAATTGCGACCTGTAGCTTGCGCACAAGGTTTTTTTCGACTCAGAAAACGATTCTAAGCCGATTGGGTCTAGGATGGGTCTAGGACAATTATTTTTATATGTTACAAACATCAGCACAAATCCAATATACCCTCCCCACTAAAGTGGTGTATTTATACCGTTGTATTTACTTTTTGTATACTAAACATTACAGTTTAGTAAACAATTATATCAATTTTCTTTCGCTAACCAACACTGCCCTCTTAATGAAATGTCATTTAAACGAGACTCGTTTTAGCGCTACTTTTGTTTTTGACCAAATTCTTCGCATAATAAATAGAAAAGCCAAACAAAAGGAATTGAAGAAAAAACCGGAAAGGTAGGTTTATAACAAAAAACACTCTTGACTATTAATCAAAAAAGTTAATAAAACAAGTATTTTTTTTGCATAATATAATAAATACATTTAAATAAATCTCCATCTACGTAGAAAAACAAACATTCTAGAAGACATAAACATATATCTGCAGTAGGAAAACGACACAAAGTATTCGAAAGAAGAACAAACGAAACAAAAATGAGCAAATACACAACAAAATATCTTGAAGACAAACTAACCGAACAACTTGAAGCAAAATATGTTAAAGCCATAGATGAATCAGATGGTTGTGGTGGCAAGTTTAGTGTGACAATAGTATCCGACAAGTTTAAAGGCAAGACATTGCTGCAAAAACATCGTTTGGTTAATACAGCTTTAGCGGAAGAACTTAAAGAAATACACGCCTTCTCACAAAAATCCTACACACCAGAAGAGTGGGAGAAAGTGCAGCAGCAGTAGAAAAATTTGTGAAATAATAAAAATATGTTTGATAAAGTGAATTTGGTTGGTGTTTATTTTGTTTTTCTCTTGTGAATAATTACCACTACATATTTTGTATTTGTGAAATTTAACGTAACAATAAGAGTTAAATAAAATAAAATTAAAACAATAAACTATAGATGAAAAAAATTGAGAGACTGCATATTACAGCATTTGCACAGTGGGTTGTGGAGCTTAAAAAACTGTTATGAAACCTTTTAAAATTTATAGACAAGTTTCCTTGCTGTTATTTGGTCAAAGATTCCATCTTCTATTTGAATCATGGCACAGGGATTGCAGGCTGTTTACAAAAGCAACCAGATTACTTTTGGGATTGGACTGGAAGAGTTAGAGGATTCTTGTAGTAGTGATAACAAGTCTCTGCGCTATGGGAGCCCTTCTAGGTAACTGCAACATTCCTTTAGTGTCTGGCAGATGTAGCTAGAAAATAGATTTCACGATGTAACTAGGATTGATAAATGGTCATTTTATCAGGGCAATAAAATGGCTATGATGTGAAGGATTATAAGTATTCCATTAAATTAAACTTTTCAAAAAGTGATCCTTCACTTTTATGTGAAGGATTATAAAGAATTTCATCCAATTAATCGTTTCAGAAAGTGATCCTGGGTAGGTCGGTATACTTTAAGGTGGGTTCCCCTCTCCACTTTATCACTTGATCTTACTCATATATGTAGGTATTAACCCTTTCTGCACAGAATTAGGAATATTTTACTATATTTTTTAGTAGGTTTTTATATGGAACTACAGACTATTTATTTCTAACAACCCACTGTGCAATACTTAGTGGTAATATGAGTTTTTTACAGCTTAAAATCGAATAAACGAAACAAAAAAAATCAACACAGAAAGTGAAAGTGTATTTGGAATACAAAAAATCAAGCAAAAAAATTAAACCAGCATAAACAAAAAAAACACTTCCACAGTATTAAGTCAAGCTTTGAACTGTAATAAACGTTAAAATCGGAAATCTTTAAAAAGCGAACAAATACAAACAAAGAAAAACAAATTTAAAGAATATTTTTCCGAACACAATTTTAAACTATAACGAATAACAAAAAAGCAATTGTATAGTTTGACCCCAATTGATCATTTTTAAACAAATACTGCAACCACAAAATAGAAAAAACTCCATTGAATTTTGGCTTTGTTTTATTTAAATTTTGGTTTATTTTTTAAAACATTACATAATGTTGAAATTCCAAGTGAAATCACCAGGAAAGATCATTTTACATGGTGAACATGCAGTGGTTTATCACAAACCCGCCTTAGCTGCAGTAGTAGGTTTGGGCACTACTTTAAAGTTCACTGCAGCTGAAAATGGCAAACGAGTTGTTACCGTACAATTGGAGGCTTTAAATACAAGTTTCGAAATACAAGTTGATACGTTTAATAAATTTCTCAAACAATGCCGTTCCAAGTTCCCACAGGAAACATTTGAAAGTGGTGCCCAGCTATTGGAAGAGGTGCGCACCGAGCTTAATCGTCAGCATGAGGAGTTATTGGAGCAGGGTACACCTAAAAAGCAACAAACTCAAAAGGCTTTTCTCTCTATATACTATCTATTGGCTGGTGCTGTTTTATCTTCACCTAAAAAGGAATTGGAATTAACACAAGCCTTCACCATAAACATAGACACCGAACTCAATTTGGGAGCCGGTTTAGGCAGCTCTGCTTCGTATGGTGCAGCTTTGGCGGCTGCTTTTCTACTCTATGCTCATCACTTCGATTTGAATTCGTATAATGAACCTGAAAATCAAGCTTTAATTTCCACTTGGGCCTTTGAATCGGAACGTGTTATGCATGGTACACCCTCGGGCATTGACAATACCGTCTGCACTTATGGCGGCATGTTACGTTTCGTTAAGGGCCAAGGTTTTCAAACACTCAAAATACAGAGGCCCTTAAATATTTTACTGGTAGATAGTAAAGTTAAAAGATCCACTGCCGATATAGTAGCCAAGGTACGCCATTTGGGAGAACAATTTCCCGAAGTTATCAATTCCATTTGGAATGCCTGTGAAGCTTTGGTTAACGATGCCATTCCCTTGTACGAAGAATTTGGCAATGGCCAAGATGACAGCGAGAAATTCGAGAAACTAGAACGCTTATTCCAAATCAATAACGATTTATTAAAGGCCATTGGTGTTACACACCCCAAATTGGAACAAATCTTTTCGATTGCCTTTAAGCGGGGATTTTTCAGTAAATTAACCGGTGCTGGTGCCGGTGGTTATGTGATTGTTTTACTGCCCGAAAACTATGCCAGCAATGAAGTGTAT
Organism: Lucilia sericata; assembly: GCF_015586225.1. Taxonomy (NCBI): domain Eukaryota; kingdom Metazoa; phylum Arthropoda; class Insecta; order Diptera; family Calliphoridae; genus Lucilia; species Lucilia sericata. The sequence continues at coordinate 69,846 of NW_023995240.1, forward strand.
TGGAAATTGAAGGAAGAATTGGAGGCAGCTGGTTTTGGTGTCTTTGCTACCACGGCTGGTGGTGAAGGTTTGCGTATGGAACAATTGTAGTTAATTAGTGATGATAATGAAAATGTATAATTTTTACATTAAATATGAACAAATTGTTTATATATTCTTTTGATTAATATTGTATATTTTTTTATTAATAACTATTATATTTTGTGGACATTCTCTATATACCTATAAATTTATAATAAAGTATTTTTTATTGTTAAAAAAAGGATTTTGAAATGAACGTTCACATCGGTTAGTTGTGTTTGGCCTTATTTTAAATTAGTGGGCAAAGTTGAAGATAGTAAATTTCTTTCAAATTCATCCAACCTGTTATTGGTTCTGTAAGGAAAAGAGAAAAAGGTAAATAAATTTTTTTATAAAAATACCAGTTAAATGGAAAATATTTGACTACAGTTGAGGTAAATATACTATTCTGATTACAAAACAATAACAAAACTATTGTTTGTTTAACAAAAACCTAATTTGTTTACATAATTCATTTTAACGAGACTTTTGGCTTACATTTTGAAGGCACTTAATGAATAAATAAGTATGTATTGCTTTGTATATTATTTCGTGATCTGTGAACTTTGGGAAGTGTATAAAAAAGAAAAGAGAGAAGTGATAGCAAACAAAACTGTGATTCAAGCCATACAGAAAAAACAATTCCCCTGATAAAGCCTATCAGATTACATGGATTATAACCGGTAATAGTAACTACCTACTTCCTCATGGAATGTATTTCTTAACCATTTTTTAAGGGAAGAAACAAATTATATAAAATTTTTAAGCTCTTCAGCATCCTCAGATAACCTACAAAAATGCGGTATTGACCCATTTATAGGTGAAAGCAAACAAACACTGTAGGGTGCTAGACCAGAAACTTAGAGCAAACTTTTTACAAGGGGTTTGCATAGATATTACAATTGATGAAAAGTGTAGAAGTCTTAGGATAACTACTACCTTTTGTAATTTTGGTAGTAAATATGCTATTTGAGATGATATTGAAATTTGTTTTCCATACGAATCTTATTCGATGACGTATGCGGTATCTCATCCCCAGATTTTTTCGCCAATGTTCTTACTAGTCTATAAATTAATTTTAAACACTTACCATTTGTTTTATCTCTACATAAATATTAAATTAACGTTGGCTGGTATCTCTTGGTCTGTAGGGAATGCCACGACTCTTCATTTCTCTTAAAGTAGCCTGGGGCAAATTACCCGATACTGATATAGCATAAACGCCTCGAGAAAAGCGACCTACATATAAAGAGTTAAAAGTAAATAAACAATTTTCTTTAAAAACAACTAGCAACAAAAACTAACCTATTCTTTGCCATTTGGCTACCCAAGAATCTTCGGGACTCATTAATGCAATAATGCCATCAAAATTGTTGCTAGTATGATCGTAGACATTGTCCTTGTTGTTTTTCATGCGCAAAAATTCATCGCAATTGTCGCAACCATCGTATTCAAATTGGTCAAAAGACTGGAAAAGTTGGAAGAGACAATTTAGAAACAGATGTATGATTAAAATTGGAAAATTTTACATACCTTTACTAGAGAGCACACCAAACAGGCTCTTAAACCACGTAAATCTTTAGGTATAGTATCGAAGGACATGGTGTTTTTCTTAAATGGAATTTATTTGTTGTGATTTCTTGCAATTTCTTGAAATTTCTGTGTATTATAATGCCGTTTTCTTCTGATTTGTATTATTTCTTCCTCTTTTTCTTTGCAATACAAGTCAGAGCCCTGCGCCGACAAATTTTAACGGCGGCGGCGACTGACACTAAATATGTTGGCGGCGGCTTAAAATCGACTGTAAGCCGGCTAAGTTTTCAACTACGCTTAGTTTTTAATTTTTCTACGATTTTAAATAAAAACGGAATCCGAGAGATCAGAAAGTGGGATTTTGGAAGCAAATGTATTGTTTATAACAACAAAACAGAGCAAGCTCAAAAGTTGTGTGAGAAATTATGCAGGGATGAATAAAAAATTCTTAAAAATTAAAAACAAATTCTTTCTCCAAGTTTTACTAGGATCTACCGATATTTAACACTATCCTCCATATAAAACATATTGCAGAAAATCAGTTTCTAAAAAATTTTGCATTAAGAAAATGATCAATAACGTAAAAACAAAGATTTTTTATTTGTTTATTTACTACCTATACCCAGTGTGCTGTGCTACCCTAAAAGCAATATAAATAAGAAACCTACTTAACGATTTTGATGATTCTAACTACTATGGTTTTCCAGATATACAATTTGTTACATATGGGAGATTTCACGCAAATTATTGCAATTTCGCCAATTATTCCGAACGTTAATTAAGATTTTAATTTAATCTATGAAAAATTTGAATAATCTAATAGCTTCCCAGATATACAAAATTTTGTATTAAATTCGCCCGTTATTCTCTAAATGTTCTTCAGTAAAATTTTAAGATTCTAGCTGTAATAGCTTCTCAGATATACGAATTTTTCTATTTAATTCAAGCCCCCCAGATGAAAGTCCGCCCTTTTTTCTCCAAAATGTTCAGATGAATATTAAAGTTCTTCGTGCAAAATTTTAAGAATTTAGTTCTATCAGTTTCCCAGATAAACAAATTTTTGTATTTAATTCATATGGGAGGTTCCGCTCCACTCATTGGTAGTCCCCCAATTTATTAAATGTTTACATGGATGTTAAAGTTCTTCCAGAACAACATCATTGAAAGGGATCACAAAGAGATTGAAAAATATTCCAAAAGTTTCACTTTGAAAACATTATTAGAGTGTATGAAAACTCGCAACCCTAAAGGCAGACTATTCCTATTTTAGCGGTAATTTATGATTAAAATAAGTAAGAGTTATATTCGGTAAATCATATGTCGTAAAAAAGCAAATTTTTGAATATGTCATATACATATGTATATATATATGGACTTTGATCATTAGATTAATAAGAACGTCACCGTGATTTTCGGATTAGGGGCTTAAATGTGGAATTGGATCAATTATGGACAAAGTTCTCTATAATTTAAAGTATTGTTTTTAATTCTACCATAATTCTATCATAATGATAACTTTTGGAATGATGTATTAGCTATAAACTGATTTTCTGTAAGAGGGTTATATTGGCGGACCGATCCTCTTAATTTTATTTTTCATAAATGTAGGTTTCGGTTCCTAAAAATGTTTTTTTCGTAGACAACGACATTTGAAAGCCATTTATGTGCGTTTAAGTCATTTTCTGAAGAAGATTTCATATACATATTTACATTACATATTTTCGTTTCAACAAAAATTGTTTTATTATGGTATTATTAAGTACATAGAAAACGTTAAAATCAATTATTGAAGAGGGCAGGGTCAATTATGGCCTATAGAGATTTCGATTGATATCGAGCCCTTTTTGCAAAATGGATGTAAGCGAGATAAATTTTCGTTCAATTAGGATACTGCGTGTTTAATTTTATGTTTATATATTCAATATTTTAGAAAATTCAAAAAGTATTAGTTAAAGAACGGAAAATTACCAGAAATACTCCATTTTAAATTTTCATTCACTCAAGTCTCTGATTGCTTAGTTTTGTGTTTTTAGGTTCATTATAATAGAAAATTCAAATAAAACCAGTTGAAGAACGAAAAAGTTCCAAAAAGTCCCGTTTTATATGTTCTCACTTACTCCATGCCCTACAGGTTTAATTTTATGTCTATAGGTTCAATATTATAGAAAATTCAAAAAAAAAATACCTTTTGAAGAACGAAAAAGTACAAAAAAGTCCCCTTTTATATGTTATCACTTAATCCGGGCTTCCTAATTTCATGTTTCTAGGTTCAATATTATAAAAAATTCAAAAAGTACCAGTCGAAGAACGAAAAAGTACCAAAAGGTCCCCTTTTATATGTTATCACTTAATCCGGACTGTACATTCTTAATTTCATGTTTCTAGGTTCAATATTATAAAAAATTCAAAAAGTACCAGTCGAAGAACGAAAAAGTACTAAAAAGTCCCTTTTTATAGATTATAAATTAAAGTTCCCATTTTATAGATTCTCATTTACTCCAGTCTCTAAGTGCTTAATTTCAAAAAGTACCAGTCAAAGAACGAAAAAGTACCAAAAAGTGCCATTTTATAGATTCACATTTACTCCAGGCTCTACGTGCATAATTTCATGTTTCTATGTTCAATTTAATAGAAAACTCAAAAAGTACCTTTTGAAGAACGAAAAAGTACCAAAAAGGCCACTTTTATAGATTCTCAAGCAGTGTGACCAGGTCTCAAAAAATGTTGCGGCTAAATCCCATCCAAAATAATGCTAGAAAAAATGCTAAATTGATTTTAAAATGCCAAAAAAAAAAAAAAAAATGCTAAAATTTTTTAAGTGTTTTTATGAACAATTCATATTAATTTCTAACTGAAATTCATTGTAATTTAGAAAAAATTTTAGAAAAAAAAAAGTAAGAAAGTATATTCTGCCGTGGTTGACCATATGAGTATAAAATTTGATTTATTTTTCTTAATAAAGCATTTATGTTGAATTGAACCTTGGTTCCGATATTTAAACTAATTTTCTGAGAAAGGCTTTATACATTTGTATATGTATGGGGGCTAGGTAAAATAAAGGACGGACTTTAACCATTTTTAAAAGGTTTTGTCATTGGATCAAAAAGCATACGTGCTTATTGTTTTGAAAATTTCAACCTCTACCAGACGGTCTGACTTACATGGCTTAATCGATTCAGATAATGATTCTTAACCGATTAGTATACTCAAACGTAGTATAGTGGAGTAGGGTAAAAAATTAAGTTCCGTGGTACTAAGATAAACAGAAATGCTAAAAATTATTTCAAAATTTTTGTAAATTTAACAATATGTAATGTCTCTAACTTTAAAATATTTCTGAATGCAAAAATTACATTAAAACTCTATTAATTACACTAGTTGCTCATGGTATAAAACCTATACATATGTGTTTTCGGAAGGAAATGTATAATATTTCTAGTTTTACTTTTTTATATAAACAATTTTATTTGTCAAAATTATACAGTGTCTCACATAAATATTCGAATTTATTATTTTTTATGAATTACTGTGTTATTGTATGATGCTACTTTAAAAATAATAATAGTATTTAAAATTTTTTAATGAAATTTTATTAATTTATATTATTTTTACAAAATACAAGAAAAAAGTAATAAAAAATCATTAATGGTTTCCAAGAAAATGGAAAAAACCCAAAAAGGGTCATTTCAGGTACTGCGCAAAAATATTCGAATTTTTTCTAAGAACTTTATTAGAATCCTTGAACACGTGTTTTATTGCCCATTAATTAACCCATTATGCAGGTAGTGGTTATATGGAATATTTAACATTATATTTTTTGGAAATTTGCATAATTATGTTGTAAATCCTTCCTGTGTAAGCGCTTAAAATGTTCAAAGAAAAAGAGTTGATCAATTCAAATTAAAAAATTAATTTATATCTGTATAAACAAGGCCGATCAATTAAATATATATAGGAAATGGTTGATAGATTCCCATCGACAATATATTTTGTCATTACACGCATGGAACAAAGAATTCCATCGAGTATTTACCATTATCAAGTCGTCCAAAACTGCTGTCAATACAGGACGACAGAGAAATACTGAAGAAATACCGAAAGAACCTTCATCTATCAGCTCCAAAAATTAACAACGAACTCATGACAGTCCTGTGAATAAAAATTAGTGTCGAAATTGTGCGCAAAGTACTAGGGAGCAATAATTCGCATGGTCAAGTACCAAGGTGGAAACCGCTCATATATCGAAGTTAATCGATGTTAAGTGTCTTGACTCCGCAAATAGACTCATAAGTAAGAATATTGGATTCTGGAAGGAGGTTATCTTCTACGATTAGAACAAATATAATATTTTTGGCTCTGATGGTCGTCAAATGATATGGCGAAAGCTTGGAGATGCCTTGGAATTATCTAACTTAAAACCAATTTTAAAGGACCCAAGTTGCTCTGCCATATTTTGGGGTTCTGTGTCCGTCCACGGTGTTGGACTGCTAAAATTTATTATTGTAATTATAGACTAGAAGGTCCACTTGTCAATTTTAGAGCAGAATTTGCATGCTAGTACCACCAAAATGGGGCTACAACCCATTCAATTTATTTTTCAACAGAAAAACGATCCAAAATACACGACCTGGTACGTGAAAATGTTGATCATTAACAACACTAAGTATCTTCTTTCACCAAATTTTCAATGGAGTTAATGTCTGGACTTAAACTCCATTGAAAATTTGTGGTTATATTTACAAGAACAACTTTTAAATCACTCATTATCCTCTAAAACCACCATACGGTTGCTTTGCATGAAGAATGGGACATAATAACGCCAGAACTATTCCATAAATTGGTAGAAACGGTCCCACGACGCTTGGAAGTTGTTTTTAAAAACAAAGGCTACTATACAAAACATTAATTTCATTTTAATTATTTATTTTTACTTCATAATGCTAATCTAAACATGATTTATACAAAAAATTCGAATACTTTTGTGAAGCTATTTTTTGCACTTTTTTAAAAAAAAGTTAAATTAGTTTATGTAAATATTTTTTTTTTAATTTTTAAAATGTGGCATAGAATTTAAGGACTGTCTGGACAACATAATAAATTTATTTATTTTTCCCACAAAATCTATTATAAAATGATGTCTGTTTTCATAATACATTAAATTCGAATACTTATGAGAGACACTGTATGTTTCATTCCATGAGCAAACAAAAAGTATTAGTTTGTAAAATAGCGTACTGAACGTATTTGTAAAAATATATGAAATCTCTTGAATTATTTCTACCACCTCGAATTTAAAAAAGCATTGGGTTCCAGAAAAATATTTTAGAATACAACATTTTAAAGTATTCACTTGTATTGGCGTAATTTTAAGTTAATTATCTTCATGAATCTTTTTGCATTATTTTGAATTACAGTGTAAATTATTAAATTTCTCATATTTCTTGTTGCTTGTGTTTGAGTAGACATTTAATTCTGATTTTTTCCGGTTAAACCTATTTCCAATATAAATCTTTTTTGCAAAAATTTTTCTTTTTTTTGTTTATATACTAAAATTGCAAAAAAAAAAGCTAAAAATGCTAAAAATATTTTATAAAAATGCTAAATAAAATGCCAAATGCTAAATTAAAATTTTACAGCTAAATCAAAATAAAAAATGCTAAATCTAGCTGCAAAAATGCCAAAATGGTCACACTGGATACATGGGGTGCAAAAGAAGTACCAAATTACAGTTTCTACCCGTTTATTCCCCAAAGGGGCCGAATTTGAAAAAATTACCGGACACCTGTCCGCTTTTTTTTAAATGAACGACGATAAGCTTTAACTGTTTTTGTAACTTTTCTAGTTTAGGAGATTTGAGGTAACCGAATTTACGTTTTTACCCTTTTTTAAACATCAAAAATTTGAATTTCCAAAAATCCCGTCTTATTGGATACATTTGGTGGGAGACTAACATCCTGCCCAAATTTCAGCTCTTTAGCTTCAAGGCTCTAGGCTCTACGATGATGAATCAGTCAGTCAGTCAGTAACGTTAGAGTTTTATATACGTATGTATATATATAGATTTCGTGCATTGAATTATACTGTAAAAACATTGTAATGTTCGACTTGAATTCAAGTTTCGTTTTCACTGGAGAATGCTATTGAATTAAAGTGTAATGAAAGTGTATTTCAACACTTGAAATTTGAATGTTTGACTGGAATTAAACTTGTTTTGAACTTTAATTCCAGCAAGAATGCTTATTTGGTGTAGTGTGACAACTATAAGGGATCTAAAGTCGACATAAAGCCCACAATGGTTAGTACCAATATTTTGCCCAAACAACATCTAGTACATACCTAGCCAAGTTATATCCTCTAGGTCCGTGAAGACATTCTCTACAAAGCTATAAATTTGTATAAAAGGCGGCTTAACAATTGTTTCTTGTAAATATTCGGCCACCATAGTGTTTGGAGACAACAAGAGCTTCACTGAAAGGCACACCTGACAGACATCGCGCTCTATTATGGGTGTAGTATGGTAGTGATTCTGCTGAGATCAATGGTATAATAATAAGTATGTATCCCAAGGAGACCCCCTGAATACGGCAATCAGCTTCCTTCCATTGCCTCTAGGTGATAATATACCATGTCACCACTAGCCGACCGACCACCACCCGCCTAGGTGACTAGGGAGGTATACAATTGCATTCTTCCAGGAGACCATCATGATGCCACCTCTTTCTTGAAAAGAAAGACGTTCTTTATAGACAAATAAATAATTAATTAACACCATTACTTACATTTTTTAATCTTCTAGATCTCACTAATATGCCAAATCTAGATTTCAATAAACACTTTTGGGTATTAAACGAAAACAAACCCCGCCTGGAAAAACATTTTCATCATAGTTATTAACAATTTAACTAAATTAAACCCAACGCTTGCTGTTTCTTTGCTCAATGACCCTCGGTATAGTAGTATAGCATACAATCTTATTAATTTCAATTTTTAGTAAAAAATTATTTTTTTATTTAAAGAATATCATTACTGTCATTTTAGATTTTTGCACACACACAACAACAGATTTTTTTTGCAAATAAAAAATGCAGAAAACAGTTTGGCGCGAAAAATTCTAGCAGAATTTCTTTTCGCAGTCGGCAGAATTGACATCAACTGCACTTCCCATTTAAAATACACATGTTCGATACCCTAGCCCTTTACGGTATGACATACCAGCAATGTAAAAAGGTATAGCTCCGGTTGACGTCAACGAAGCTAGTTTGAAGTAAAAGCAGCGACTCGAATTAGGCGCGTAAAACACGAAAATATCTGAGGCGAGGCATATACATCGAACGTTGAGCAAAGTTCTACACCGGTCAAATTACAATGAGCGGCTTATTATGAGATAAAAGAAAACTTGCTTCAATGAAAACAAATTAATTTTATATTGTAAAATTCCATAAATTTAGCGAAAGTTTTCTGTAAATTGTACAAAATATGGCGGAATTTTCAAGCCGTATTAAGCTGAAAAATTTTCGTCGGCGGCGGCTTTGACATTTTGTTCGGCGGCTAGGCTTAGTCGGCTTAAGCCGATTCTCGGCGCAAGTCTCTGATACAAGTATAAACAGTTGGTTTTTTTGACATTCGAGTCTCGATGTAAAATTTCTCAAGTGATAAAGAACAACTCTGCTTTAATGTTTAATATCGATAACATAAAATTTTTGAAATATAATAAAATTTTGTATTTTTTAGTTATTGTGGGTATTTTTTGCTATTTAAATTAGTTTGCATTCCCAAAAGTTAAAAAATATGCAATTTGCAAATTATTCTCTCTTTTTTGTGTTTTTCTTTTATTGTTTTAAGTTTAAGCACCCCTGTTTTTATGCAATTTTTCATTGGTTCTTGTCTTTACTAAACAGCTGTTAAATATTTTGATTTGAAGAAGAAAAAGAAAATAGAAAATACACTTGCTATTTTAATATTAATTTATTTAATATTAAATTAAAATATTTCTACACTACCACCAAACCCCAAGAGTCATGATAGTTTTGCGTCGTTTGGCGCCATTTTCACAACATTTTTGCTTAAGCCAGCGTTTTTATGCCCGTAAAACGGTCACCACCATCGACGCCGATATGAAGCAGGTTCATCAGGAAACATTACGTTATATTAATCCGCACGCCTACATAAAAGTCATTTCAGATATTTACGTAAAGGTGTCTTCTGCCGATCCCCACAAATATCCCAATGGCGATGCTTTAATTGCGGAACTACACGGTGGTCCGGTAAAAAATTGTACCGCCTCAATGCAGGTGAAGGTAGCCGATGATGAAAGTAATGTGGAAATTATTTTGAAAAAATTAACAGATGAAACGGATTTTCATTGTGAATTGGCGGTGCCTATTAAGGCGGCTCTTAATATAAACTCAAAACATGGTGCATCGGTTAAGAACACATTTGGCGATGAGTTGAGAGTAAAGGCGGAGAAATTTATCAATACTACTAATGTAAGAGCAGAAAATATAGAACTGTTGAGCGCCGAAGGAGACATCAGTTGTAAGAAAATACTTTTAGGAAAAATGACGACGGTGGAAGCAAAAAATAAAGGGGTTAGTGTTATGGGAATTATTGGAGATATAAAATATGGTCTGGTTTTGATATTTTCAGAATATTATACTGGACAAACTACAGGGTGATAGTATAACATGTAAAACATCTCGAGGAAATATAACTACCAACTGTAGCTATGTGGAATCATCCAAATTTGAAACAGACACTGGTTGTTTGGACTTAAAAAATGTACACAAAACATCAGCCGTTTATTTGCATCAAAAGGGAGACCTTAAAATGAGTAAGATTTTGTTAAAAACAATATTTCTGAAATTGTCTAATTTTCCCTCTTTACAGCTGGCGTTCATGGTAACCTAAAGGTTTTTGCCAACGAAGGAACCATGTACTTGCAATTATCCGAGCTACAAGGTGAAAATACTATTGAGTGTAATAATCTCACATCGTCCACTATTAATATATCTGATGATATAGAGAAAAATACTCAACTAGAAGTTAATTTAAAGGGGGATACTAATACATCTGCTATAGCATTGGATAGCTCATTGGAGCATTTTTCAGCAGGTTTATCGGAGAATAAACAACAATTCAAATGGCCTTTAGAACAACAGCAGCAGCAGCAAAATCAGTTAAAGATTATTAGCAAAAGTTCGTTGACTTTAGGAAAATCATCATGGATGGAAATGATGAGTTTACAAATGGCCGAGAAGCAGAAATAATAAATCGTAAATAGTTGAAATAGTTTTAAACTATAGTTTTGTTTTGAGACTTGCTAGATTTAGAGGCATTACAGTAGAATGTTTTTGTAACCAAATTTTCGATATATAATCTTGTTTGTCAGACAAATACTAAACAAGTCGTGTCTAAAACCTTCTAATCTGGCAAGTACTTAAGATTATTATTTTAAAATAAAGTGCTTTTAAAAAGAAGACTTTTAATATAATTTAATATTGAGAACGAAAATATATTGCCATTTAAAGTAATCTATTTGGTTCAGCAAATCTGATGAAAAATCAAGATTAATTTATAATAGATAATTAAACACAATTAAATTTTCAATGTTTACATAAATCCATTCTAATGGATGAACTACTAAAAGGTAATCTATTATTACTGTTTATTTTTTTTTATAAATAATTTTACTGCCTGCATTTTATTATTATTCCAGAGCTTCTTTTAACTTGCCATAACAATTTTTCATATAATCTGTTTCCAGTGGCTGTTCAAATGATTCTAATAACTTAACACTATATATACGGGGACAGGCAGCAACATATTGTTTAAGTAAATCTTTGTCAGCTTTTAAAAGTAAATAATATAAAGTATTTAATATAATGGTGTAAGAAATTTGATGATCAATTTCATTATCATCATCATCATCGTCAGATTCAAAATCATTACTAGCAGCAGCAGTTTTTTGCAACTGTTTTTCTTGCTCTTTATCCACATGATAAAAGAGTTTAAGTAAATAGCTAAAAATGTCCAAATCTAAGGGTTGGGGTAAAACCTAGAAAGAAAATATTTAAGATTCAAGACATCTATGTGTTAAACCATAAAACTTACTCTCAATACATCATTTAATGTTTCCAAAACATCTTGTTCATATTGCTGCCAACTAGTTATGCTATCGTCTTCAGCCATAGGTCTTAAAATATCTTTGAAACATTTTATTATTTCATCATTACTAGTTTCGTAAGCATCTCTAGATAGCTGTTGGTATTGTGTTAATATACTGTGTATATTACAGAATGTTTGCTTGGCTTTGTGTATACTTTCAGGGATTTCGGTTGCATCATAGGAATCCTGTTTGTCAGCAGTCTCTTTTACCAAAGTCTTAAAAGCCTCTATGCTACACTCGATCATTTCTGGCTGCACAAACAATTCCTCAAAACTTGTTTTGCTTATTTCATCTAAACTCTTGCCATTCTCGGTGGCCAGTGATAGCTTGAGAACAAAAAATTTTGCCAATATAGCATTAAGTGTTTCCATAGTTTGTAAAATAAGAGAATTATTGGCTGCATTATTTAAAATAAAGCAAAGATTTTCCACAAATTTGTCCGATTTCAAGATTAGATTATACCATTTTTCTATTTGATCCTCTGACATTTTAACAAAAACTACCGCTAAAAGTCGCATTAACTGTTCCAGTGTCAAAGAGTCCATGCAGTTGGATAGATCTAATAGTGTTTCAATTACTTCTTTCTTTTCAGTCAAAAGATTTCTCGTTTGCTGCACATTACACATATTCCCCAGTATGCCTACCAATATTTCGGTTAAACGCTTATCATCGGTGGCTTTAATTATATTGGCAAAAAGTTCTAAAACATCATGTTTTAACAAATACTTGACTACATCTTCCTCCAGAGTCATATCCCACAGAGAACACAAATCCCTTTCAACTTCATCCTCTTCTTGCAAATCCTTTTCAAGTTGTCCCAGTTTTAGTAGAGTATTCAAGACAAAACGTTCACTGTACAGGGTATCACCAATAGCATCACCTTTCAAGCGTTCCAAATCATTTTCCTCGCAATCATTTTCTACCAAAGTGGGATTGTAGGAAGCCGGTTCTGTTTTATTGGCATCTTCGGTGTTATTGCTGCTTTGTGCCTTATCTGTTTCGTTGTATTTATTATCTTCATTATTGGTGGTAGACATTGTAGTTGATTGTTTTCTTAAATTATTTAATATTTCTTTATTTATAATCTTTTTTCTTGCAAAAAATCAAAACAAACTAAAAATGTTTGCCGTCAAAACATTAGTCACTGTAAAATGACTACCCAGACATGAATGTCAACAATGCAATCACTAGGAATTGAGGACACTTACGTTATCGTAATGTGAAATCGATAAGCGTTTTTACAGGGACCAAGAAAAATTGTAAAATATTAATAACTACTATATTAGCAGATAATTTTCGATATCAGTCAAACTTTTAATAGATTTCGAAAAATATGGAATGAAGTAACTTTCCCTTGAATGTTTTTGAACCTTTTTAGAATTTCATCTGACCATAAAATTTGCCATCACATGAGGTTTTCAAGGTATATTTTTCTTCATATTTCTGACGTTAAACAGTCCTTTATTTAGAATGTTATATCTAGTTCCTTCTTTGAGATATTCTAATTTAAAGTTTAAAATCCCTATAAATTCAGACGATAAATTACTTTCGCTTCATTTCGGCCATATTTTACATTGAGATATCGTCCGTTGAAGTTTTGAAGAAAAATAAAGGCAAAATCGTCTTTTAGTTTATATTTGATGTAAACACGGATTAGTATATCTTACAAAAAAGAACACGTTATAGTAGAGTTTGTCTCGGTGTTTTTCAAACGTTAGATTTCTCGAATGAGAAATTATGGCATCAAATTTGGAATCAGCATAACTCAATTCTTTAGTCTTTGTATTTTTTTCCATATTTGTCGGTATGGTAATTCTCCAATTTAGCAAATTTTTATATTGAGAACAAAAATGGATTGCTAGTAATTTAAACGCGCTACAAATAGCTGCCTCTTGATAAGGCTTCACAAATTCGTAATCGATCCTGACAAGTCCACTCAAAAAAATCGTAAATATAATTTGTTGTCATGCAACATTTAATTTTTTTTTACACAAAATTCCTAGTTGAAAAATAATTTGCAAACGATTCCTTCAACATATTAACATGTTCATTGTATATCAATTTCCATATAACCATCAGCATGTGTTAGATGTTTGGCTTCCAATAAAGAACCTTCTTCCACCACAAAATTAGCGCCAACCAAACAATTTTTCAATTTTGTGCCTTTTTTAACCACAGCCTTTGGACCAATAATACAATTTTCTATGTTGCAACTAGAAAAGGAAAAAGTAACAACAACTGAAAACTTAAAGATTTATACAACTTACCCTTCCTCTACAACAGCATGAGCCATTATCAAAGATTTATTAATAATATTTTTGGGATTAATAAAACAGTTTGGTCCAAAGACACTGAAATTCAGTGAAGTCTTTTCAGATAATTTAGCATTATCGGCCACGGCAATTTCTTTCGTTTGAGTAGAGTTTACAACTGCATTGGAAGATATTAAAGGTATTTCCTGGCCACCGCACAGCAAAGGCCAAATAGTGGAAAGCTATTTAATGGAAAATGTTTAAAAGGTTTAAAATATTTGCCTTAATTGAGGAGTTTTGTATTTACCTTTTGATTCACAGCAAAAAATGATAAAGTAGTATTAACTCTTACACCAATAGTTTCTTTGGGTGCTTCCAAAGCGTAACATCTTAGTAAGTCTCCATGATATAAAGGTTTAGTTTTGTTATCATTATAAAGAGTGATTTTTAAGATTAGTTGATCTAAAGTTGAGTTTGGAATAAACTAAGGAAAATAAGGAAATGTTATTAGAGAAAATTTCAGTAAAAGTTGGAATCTACAAAATTAGAATTTTGAATGTCGTTATCATACGGAGAACTTAATCAAAAAATAATATGGAACACCTTACCCCAAATATATTTTCCTCTTGCTTGATACTAGTACCCAATTCAGATTGAGTATCTGATACATGATTAGCATTACCGCCAGTTCCGGCAGCTCTGGCCATTTGCTTTTTAACCAAATAAGGTAAAAATTCTCCCTTTAAAGTGGAGAAGTGTTCTTTCTAAAATATAAAATGTCTAATTATCAGTTAAAATCAATCAAATATTAAACTAAACTTACCTTTTCCAAATAATCCAGCACCCATTTCTTGACAACATAAATATGTGAGTCCGTTAGTCTGGAGAAGATTGTCATCTTACCATTCTTACGCAAAAGATGAGCATTAACATTCATTACCTCTTCGAAATCACTGGCTGAAGCCAAAAACAATAGACGTTTTGTCTCCGGATGTATGCCAATTAAATCTCTTTCAGGTTTGTGTTTAGTTTTTGGTCCGGGCAAAGTAACATCCGATTCAAAACCACTCTTAAATAACAAAGCCGTCAAAGAAGCATCATGTTGACGGAATTTATTGATCAAGGGATACAAAGAAACATTGGAAACAATGTCACAACTTAAAATCAAAAAGTCGGACATGATTTTGTCGCGTATATAACGCAAACTGTCGGCAGTGCCAAAATCACTGTCGGAGGGTATGCTAACAATGTCCAATTTCATTTTTAATGACAAACGTTCCAAAGCTAGCTGAATTTCGGAACGTTCACTTTCCAAAACCACAATAATGGTTTCTGTAAATAAAGTCGACATTTTTTTATACATTTTTAAGATTTTTGTATAAAAATTTACCTTGGAAATTGTGCTGCTGCAATAGATTTAAAGGATACCATATTAAAGGGTAAGGTCCTATGGGCAGCAAACATTTGGGAGTATTTCCCAAGACTTCGGGCAGGCGAGTACCTCTACCAGCAGCTAAGATCACTGCTTGAAATTCTTGTGTTACCATTTTTGTGTAGTTTTAATGCAAATAATTAACATTTATTTTAAAACTTTTTTTATGAAATATTTGCTTTCGCATGCAATCAGAGCCCTGCGCCGACAAATATTAACGGCGGTGGTGGCTGACACTAAAAATATCGACGTCGTCTTAAAATCGACTGTAAGCCGGCTAAGTTCTCAAATACGTTTAATTTTTAAATTTTCAAAGATTTTAAATAAAAACGGAATCCGAGAGATAAAAAAGTGGGATATTTTTGGTGACTTTTTGAATTAAATTTTTTTCAGTTGTTTATCAGGGCGAGGCTATACCCAACACATTTATTGTATCTTTTTTTAAAGTAAAGTATTACGTGATTTGCAATTTTTATTTCCTGTATATGTACTGAAATATAAACCTATAATACAATTAAATAAGGGATACTGTTATCGCTGGTAGATCACATTTCATAATTCAATGATAAGCTTATCGCAAAGTTTATCAAATTGTAAGCTAAACTGTTCTCGTTTGAAAGGGCTAAAATAATATACATACATATTTCCGAAAACCTTTATTCATTCGTCTTCAATACGTTAATTCTGTTAATTTTAGATTAATATGAACGTCAGCGTGATTTTCCGATTAGGAACTTCAATGAGGGATTCGGTCATTTACGGACGGATAATTTAAAGTATTTTTTAATTCTATTCCTTCAAATCGAAACTCATTTACTCATTTCTTCTAAATTTAATTTGTATTCTTGATGATACAGATGCAAGTACAACAAATGATCGGAAGGAATACCTTCAGATAAACGTTTTTTTTCTTTTATAAATAAATTATATAGTGTGACAACTCTAAGGGATCTAAAGTCGACATAAAGCCCACAATGGTAAGTACGAAGCATTGCAATAAAATAACAAACACCAATATTTTGCCCAAATAACAACAACAGGTTATATCCTCTAGGTCCGTGAAGACATTCTCTATAGCGGGATAAATTTGTATAAAAGGCGATTGAATAATTGTTTCTTGTAAATATTCGGCCACCATAGTGTTTGGAGAACTGAAAGGCACACCAGGACATTTTTTTGGTATTAGACAAAAACAAACCCCGCTTTGAAAAACATTTTTCTCATAGTTATTAAAAACCTGAAACCCGCCTGTTTCTTTGCACAATGACCCTCAATTGTTATTAAAGAATTATTTTTTTATTTAAAAAATATTATTAGAACAGATTTTTTTTTGCAATTAAAAAAAGCAGAAAACAGTTTGGCGCGAAAAATTCTAGCAGAATTTCCTTTCTATAGTCCAGATTAGACTATTTTCTAGTTTATAGTCCAGACTATAGTCTAGTCTATAGTCCGGTCTATAGTCCAGACTAAACAATTGTATAGTATATAGTAAAAACTAGACTATTGTATAGTCTATAGTCCAGACTATAGTCTAGTGTATAGTCCAGACTATATTCTAGTCTATAGTCCAGACCTATAGTCTAGTTTATAATTTAGACTATAGTCTAGTCTTTACTTTAGACTATAGTCTACTCTATAGTTTAGACTATATTCTAGTCTATAGTCCATACCATAGTCCAGACCTATAGTCTAGTCTATAGTTTAGTCTAGTCTATAGTTTAGACTATAGTCTAGTGTATAGTTTAGACTATCCAGTCTATAGTTTAGACTAAAGTCCAGTCTAAACTTTAGACTATAGTCTAGTCTATAGTTAATAGTTAGTCTGCAGTTTAGACTATATATAGTTTAGTCTATAGTTTAGACTATATTCTAGTCTATAATAAAGACTTTAGTCTAGTCTATAGTTTAGACTATAATCTAGTCTAGACTTTAGTCTTCTCTATAGTTTAGACTTTAGTCTAGTCTACAGTTTAGACTAAAGTCTTATCTATAGTTTATACTAAAATCTAGTCTAGTCTATAGACTAGTCTTTAGTTTAAACTATAGTCTAGTCTATAGTTTAGACTATAGTCTATAGTTTAGACTATAGTCTAGTTTATAGTTTAGACTATAGTCTATTCTATAGTTTAGACTATAGTCTAGTCTATAGTTTAGACTGTAGTCTAGTCTATAGTTTAGTCTATAGTATAGTTTTAGGATAGTCTGGTCCCCAGTCCAGTCTATAGTCTAGAATATTTTCTAATCCATAGTACATACTATGGACTTGATTAAACTTTGGACTAAAGTCTAGTCTACAGACCAGACCGTAATCTAGTCAGAGAAAGTAGACTATTAAATACCAAACTAATGCAATTAATTATTGTATATAAAAAAACGTTTATTTTCATTTTGTTTATTAATATATATATCTTTTTAAAATAATTCAAATCTACTAGAATCAAAAACTTAAAGATTAAAAACATTTAAAATAAATCTCATAAGTTCTTTCGTTTATTTATATTTCTTTTTTTGTTGTATGGGACTATTCGCGCAGTATTTTGTTAATAAAAAATTAAATTAAACTTATCAAATCTAAAAGAAGTAGAGTATTACTCAATAGTTAATATACTCTCATAAAGCATACGAAAAAATAAAACATATGATGAAAAAAATAAAATAATAAAATTAAATATACATATAATTACAATAAAATTGCAAAAGTATTGTTTTTTCGTGCTACAAGCAAAACATTAAAAAAAATAATCAAAATAAAATGTTTAAATAAAAATTAATGAAATATTTCCGTAGAAAATAGTTTAAATGAGGATATTAAGTTAAGAATGAAAACTAAAGTAGACTTTTAGGGGTTCAAAAAAGGCCTCTGCTCTCCACTTTGATCTTGATCAGAAACTCTCGTTTACTTTCTCTCGTATAAATACTCATCCTCATAGTAACGCGGTGTTGTGCTTGCTATAAAGATCTGAGGACGTCTCTGCTGCAGGGAAATGTTAATTTCTTCGGGTGTACGATACACCTGTTGTTGGTTCTGTTGCAAGTGTTGCAATTGTGGTGCAGCGGTAAAGTAACGATAGGGCGAGGGTGTTACAGTGGGTGGAGGTGCTTGATTACGTATCTGTTGGATTTGTGGTTGAATTTGAGGTTGAATTGTGGTTACTGGCAATGGTTTACGATAGACTGTGGTCTGTTGGGGTTGCGAGATTTGCTGCTGTTGCACAGATTGATGACGTACCTGTTGTTGCTGTGGCACAGATTGTGATCGTTGATATTGAGGCTGTTGTTGTTGATGGAATCCAACTTGGAGCTAAAGAGAAACATAATTTATTATAGAAACTTTAAGTTAAATTAGTTAATTTGCTTAATACTCACTGGTTGTCTGTGATGTTGTACACGTGGTCTGGGTGCCTCTTCCTCATCTTCATAACGATCATTGTCATAGTAACTCTCGGGATAATAACGTTCCGAATAGCGCAATGTTACATTGGGTTTACTTTGATGTTCTTGCAAATTGACAGGTTTGTATAGATATTCATTGACAATATGATATTTGGATGACTGTTGGCAAATGTTATCATTTGAGGGTGGCATACAAATCAAATGTATTTGATGGAAGGTAAAACCTTCGGGACAGATCCAAGAGTGACGTTGATTTTCCTGACAATAATGGAAGACTTCGCAGTTGAGTGTATCATCAGCATAGTAACTGGGAAAGAAAAGAATTATGTATGGTTAATTCAGTTATATAAATTGATTAAGTTTCGAAAAATATAAAACTTTCTGGGGCGAATATCCTTAATAGTTTAAACCCGATATTCTCAGAATTTTTGGTGAAATCATAACTGTTACTGTTCTCAATATTACTTATGTAGCTATTGACTAATATTTTGACTAGTTGGTAATCTATAGCCCAGTATATTGACTAGTTTACTGAGCAATATATTAGATTGTCTGTGGACTAGTCTATTGACTAGACTTAGACTTATTGACATGGCTTAGGACTAGTCTATTGGCTAGACTTTGGGCTATTCTATTGATTAGACTTTTAAATGAACTAATAACTAGTTCACAGACTAATCTTTAGACTAGACCAAAGTCTAATCAACAGATTAGTCCAAAGTTTAGTCAATAGACTAGTTCAAAGTCTGTGTGTCGAAAGCCTAGTCAATAGATTATAATCTGGACAATAGACCGATCCATAGACTAGTCAATACATTAGTCCATAGACTAATTCATAGACACGTCAATATACTGGTCCATAGACTAGCTTATAGCCAAAGTCAATATCTACCTAGCCATAGACTACCCTTTACGCTAATCAATAGACTAGTTTATAGACTTATCCATAGACTAGTCAATAGCCAAGTCCACAGACAAGCCAATATATTGATACATAGGCAATAGACTAGTCCAACGCCTAATCAACAGACTAGTTCAAAGTTTAGTCAATAGACTAGTTCAAAGTATGTGTGTCGAAAGCCTAGTCAATAGATTATAATCTGGACAATAGACCGATCCATAGACTAGTCAATACATTAGTCCATAGACTAGTCTAATCTATTGAATAGTCTACGGACTAATGACTGTTCTATGAACTATCTATTGACTGGTCTATGGACTAGTTAATGGAAAAATCTGTGGGTTAGTCTTCTAACAAGTTTATTAAATGAAATCCCCCGTTTTTAGGGTTTGTTTGGTATTGAAAATGAGATCCATTATTTAACCTGGCAATAGTTCCCCCAGCTGTTTGATCTCTCATCAATTTATTGAGAAATGTTGTTAACATGTTGCACAAGCTAGGTCCAGAAGTAATTGTATTAAGTATGGTGGTAATCGGGCTATAACTGGTTCTAGGCTCTAATAAGGTCGCATTCGAAAAATTACTTTATGAAATTAGAATTATATGTACCACCCTAATGTGCTAATATTTTAAAATCCCCACCATTCATTTCAAAACTTACCCAGTAGTTTTGCCATTGCAGGCAAATTTCGATTGAGCCAACAACAATGATAGTCTATCGGGCTCCTCTTCCTCCTCCTCAGTCTCTTCTTCGCTTGACTGTTTCTGTTTAGAATTTGCTCTTGCACTCTGATAGTTTTGTTGTTGCTGCTGTTGTTGTTTACGTGTTTGATACTGTTGCCGAGGGGGTTCCTCTTGATCCTCCTCCGACTGACTATAATCGTAGAGCGGCTGTTGTTGTTGTTGCTGCTGCTGCTGGTGATGTTGCTGTTGTTGTTGCTGCAGGTAATGCTGCTGCTGTTGTCTGTAGGCTAAATGTGTTTGAGCCTGAGTTTCGAAAACATCATCGACAGCATCATCTTCGTCGGCGGCAACTATGGAACGTGATTGAAAGCCTTGTGGCTTGGCTGTTGTAGCTGAGGCTGTGACGCTTGTAGTTTCGGCCGTCTGACTGTAGCCTATAAAACATGCCAAGGAGACTAGTAGGAAATAATTGAAACTGTAAGTAAAGAGAGAGGAAACGAGTTGGGGGAATTAGTTTATGGTTTTGTTTATTTAAAATTTTGAATGTTAAACACAATATTTAAAGTGCTTTGTTGTTTAAGTGTTTTATTAATTTAGTATTTATTATTATTTTTAAATTTTGATTAAATATTTGGTGAAAGTTAATCAAAACCTTATTGAATAATTGTTTTAAATCCAGTAGTAGTTTTTCTTTTAATTTTGTTTAGGAACTATCACCTTTTGGCAATTGTTTTGTTATTTTAAGGTTAATATTTAAACGCAAAACATGGAAAACTTAACTTTTTTAATTTTCTTATGTTGTAAATATTTTGGAAAATTGACAAAGTTAAAACCTTCATGTTGAAAAAAAAAACATGATCAATGTAATCATTGTTTCCATGTTTTTTTATTTTTTAATTTTATTTAACACATTTTATGTTCCATCAGTCACCTGTGGTTTAAATGGTATTTTTATTGTGACACAGTGGGTCAATATATGTTATATAATTGAAACGCATGTATATGTGTGAATGACTAATTTATAGTTAAGACTACATACAGGTCTATATTGTAGAACAAGTGATTTCTATAGACAGGCCTAGTCTAACAGTAAACAGTTCTATAGTCAATACTTAATACTGACCTGTATAGTCGTGTCTGTACAGTCGTGATTTACAGTCCTCACAATAGACATATCAATAGTCAATTCTTATAACTGTTCTGAACAGTTCCATAGCTCAGTTTTTAGACTGATCTGTTTTCAAGTCTATAGACTGATCTATAGTCAAAACTTTAAACTGATCTATAGTCAAGTCAACAATTCCGCATGCTGTAAATAATTGCAGTGACAATCCCACTGTTCACATATTGCTGGAGCTTCTTCATTTCTGTCGGTAAGTGCTATTTTTTATTTTCTGTCGTTTTTTAGCAAAAAAAACCTAACATGCAATAAATGAAACATCTTTATGATATGGGAAAATTCCTGAACGAGACAAAATAGTCGAAAAAAATTACCTTTAGTGACTGACTACATTTTACAAAACAACCAAATAATAGAAAAGTGCGCGGGAAAATTCATTTTTTAGGTTTCTTTTTTGCGCTCTACACACATAAATGTAACGTATGTATATAAAAGTACTTGCTGACCAGGTTGCCATATGTTTGCGTTTTATATTGTCAATAATGTGGGTTTGCGTTTTAAAATGGTTAAAAGTTAATGGATGAAAATTGTAATTTATATCTATATCTAGATATATCTATATAGACAGATCTATTGTCAAGACTATAGACAGATCTATACAGATCTATAGAATAATCTATACAGAACAATAGAATAATCTATGGTCAAGACTATAGACTGATCTATAGTCTATACTATAGCCTGATCTATAGTCAAGCTATGAACTAGTCAAGACTATAGACTGATCTATTTTCAAGACTATAGACTATAGACTGATATATAGTCAAGACTATAGACTGATCTATAGTCAAGACTATAGACTGATGTATAGTCAAGACTATAGATCTATAGTCAAGAATATAGACTGATTTATAGTCAATACTATAGACAGATCTATAATAGTAAAGACTATAGAAAGACTATAGACTGATCTATAGTCAAGACTATAGACTGATCTATAGTTAAGACAATAGACTGATCTATGGTTAAGACTATAGACTATAGAAAGATATATAGTCAAGACTGTAGAAAGATCTGTAGTCAAAACTATAGACTGATCTATAGTCAAGACTATAGACTGATCTACAGTTAAGACTATAGACTGATCTTTAGTCAAGACTATAGACTGATCTATAGTCAAGACTATAGACTGATCTATAGTTAAGGCTATAGACTGATCTATACTTAAGACTATAGACTGATATATAGTTAAGACAGAACTATAGTCAAGACAATAGACTGATCTATGTCCAATCTATAGTCAAGACTATAAACAGACTATAAACAATACTATAGACTAATCTATAGTCAAGACTATAGACAAATCTATACACAGAAAAAAATAACTAATATTAACAAGTAATTATATAAAATTGTTTAACTGTTAACTGATATTGTTAACAATTTTTTTATTAAAAAGTTTGTAAATTATCATATTGACAATTTTCATAAGTTGATTAGAAATATTATATCAAAAAATTAAAAATAAATGAAATTAAAAGTCAAAAGTAAGAAACAATTGTTTCTATAAATTTCTTTTATAAGAAAAATAAAATATGGATGGCTGAGGAATGGAATTGCGCTAAACTACGAGGTAAGACTAGTTATTGAGTTCACACAAGCAGCTATTACATTATCTGAGTTCTCATTTGAGTTGTACAGCCATTGAATTCATATCTCTTTAAAAGTTATTTCAAGTTGATGGTTTTGGAATGTCCTATGCTAATAAAACCTTATACAAGTTCTTTAAGCATACGACTCAAAAGCACAGACAATGTAAAGGCAGCTTTATATTGGACTACACATATACATATAATTAAACTAATCAATCATCTTTTACTTTTTAAGATTGTGAAACTTCCTGGTTAAGTTGGTGGTATCCATTGGACACATTTTGAAACACCCACTAAATTTAATTTCAGAACACTGCATTTGCGATATATTCGTTACCATCATAAGCCTTCCCAACCGGGACACTGGTTTTAAATTTGTATATCTTAAGATAACAATTTGATAATGTAAAACTCCTAGCCAAATACGTTACAAATCTGGAAGCAGGAAGAATAGGTAGATCATATGTTTTTCCTTTTATACACTTTGAATTAGATATTCAATAATATTTTAAATAAAACTTGTCTTAATAGACTACAAAAATGGTTGTAAATGCAGTAACGAATTCTTTAACTGGGTACGATGTTTGTTCAAGATTCATAGCTTAGTGCAGAGTTATTATAAATTACAGTGGCCAACAAAATTTATAAAAAGTCGAACCCCAGAGACCAAAGTACACTTTTCTAAACTCAAATTTCTCTATCACATTAGGATTGGAGACGCTATAACATGGCAATCACATCTTTATTTATATTCTTGTGTCGTCTGAAAGTCCAATCTTTCGTCTTTTAAATAAAGGTTTAACTTCGTAATATTTTCTTCCTACTTTGAGATATCATAATCCAAAGTAAAAAACAGCTATAAATTCAAAAAATAAATTGTCTTTATTTTACAGCAAACATTTCAGCGGAAAATTCAAAAAGTATTATATATATTTCGATGAAAAAAAGATATATCTGAGGTTAAACCTTTATTTTAAAGTCGACAGATCGAACACTAAGACAACATAACAAATTTTATAAATAAAGATGTCTTCGCGCTGTTATAACGGCTCAAATATGGCCACAACGGGAACTTTTGATCTTAAAAACACGATATCTCGAAGTCAGCTTTGGATTCAGCGCAGCTCAATCCTTTAGAAAAAAATATTTTGGCATTTGGGTTAAAATTTGTTAGCCTGTGTTATCTAAAACAAAGTAATTTGTAAAACCATTTATCTAAAATTTATAATAAAAATAATAGAAATGATATTAAAATTGCATTTTTTATTTAAAAAAATATGACAAATTTATTATAGAAAGTAAAATTAACCACCAACAGTATAATTGTTCAGTATAATAAATCCATTGTTTAAATAAAATTGTTGGTTGTCAACAATATAGTAGTTCTATTTTACAAACTAGTTGTTGAAAAATATTGTTAAAAGTTAACAATTTTAAATAACAAAAATATTTTTTGTATGCACAAAAACCGTTGTTGGTGCCTTTTCAATTAATAAAATAATTGTATTTACAAATTTGGTTATTAATATGACAATTGATTTGTCGTAATTTTTTTCTGTGATAGTCAAGACTATAGACTGATCTATAGTCAAGACTATAGACTGATCTATAGTCAAGACTATAGACTGATCTATAGTCAAGACTATAGACTGACCTATAGTCAAGACTATAGACTGATCTATAGTCAAGACTATAGACTGATCTATAGTCAAGACTATAGACTGATCTATAGTCAAGACTATAGACTGATCTATAGTCAAGACTATAGACTGATCTATAGTCAAGACTATAGACTGATCTATAGTCAAGACTATAGGCTGATCTATAGTCAAGACTATAGACTGATTTATAGTCAATACTTTAGACTGATCTATAATAGTAAAGACTATAGAAAGATCCTTAGGCTGATCTATAGTCAAGACTATAGACTGATCTATATTTAAGACTATAGACTAATCTGTAGTCAAGACTATAGACTGATCTATAGTCAAGACTATAGACTGATCTACGGTTAAGACTGTAGACTTTAGAAAGATATATAGTCAAGACTGTAGAAAGATCTGTAGTCAAGACTATAGACTGATCTATAGTCAAGACTATAGACTGATCTATAGTCAAGACTATAGACTGATCTATAGTCAAGACTATAGACTGATCTATAGTTAAGACTATAGACTGATCTATAGTTAAGACTATATACTAATCTTTAGTCAAGACTATAGACTGATCTATAGTCAAGACTATAGACTGATCTATAGTTAAGGCTATAGACTGATCTATACTTAAGACTATAGACTGATATATAGTTAAGACTGAACTATAGTCAAGACAATAGACTGATCTATGTCCAATCTATAGTCAAGACTATAAACAGATCTATAGTCAAGACTATAGACTAATCTATAGTTAAATGGATTGATCAATATCAAGTCTTTAGGCTAATTTATAGTCAAGACTATACACTAATTTAAGTATAATTAAGACTGGTCTATAGTTAAGACTATAGAATGTCTGCAGCCATATCTATAGGCTAATCTACATTCTATAACTGATCTATAGTTAAGTCAATAGATTGATCTATATTCATGATTATAGTCATGTCTTGCATTGCTCGAATCTATATATAACAATATAAGCTGATGAAATGATAAGACTTTTTGCGTTTGTTAGGTGTTTTTGGTGATTTTGTATTAAATCTATGTGGCAACTACATCCCTAAGTTTGTATATTTTACAGTACTTGACTAAAACCCCTTTGGGATTTAGTAAAGTTGATTTTTTTTTTTTGAGAAAAATCTTTCTGAAGATGCAACAAATAAAAGAAGTCATACAACTTAGTTGTAGTTATTGTTGTAGTTGTTGTATATAGTCTAATGTTTTTTCTAACAAATACAATGATTATATATTATTAATATTATTTTTGTTGTTGTTAGTTAGCAACAACAACTTTGCAGCATTTGTCAGCCTCAAAGTCATAGTCGTTGTGTGTATTTATTTGTATTTTTTTTTTCTGCATCAAACTTTTTCTTCTTTTTTGTCTTTTTCAGTTATATTTTCGTTTTCAAGAAGATTTTTTGAGCAATATTATGCAATAGTAAGTTGTAGTACTAGTAGTAGTAGTAGTTAGTATGTCAGTTAGTCAGTCATTCAGTTAGTGGGTTTACTTTTCTTGTTTTTGTTCTCATTGTTGTGGTTTTTATTTATATTGTCGGTATTTGTATTTGATTTGTTTTAGAAATAGAAAACAACTAGAAGAAGTACCAAAATGTTTGTGGACTGGAAAAAAAGCCACAATTTGTTTATTTGGATTTCTTAAATTTTTGGTTTTATTTTGCTGAAGGTGTCATATATATTTCAGAGGTTGTTTTTTCTTAAAACAAATTTTATACTGATATGTGTAAATTTACCAGAAGGTTGCGTTTTTTGGTGGATGAATTTAAAACCCTCCATAAATAAGTGTTATAAGAATTTATTGGCTAAATTATTAAAAAGTTTTAAAATAAGATTAAATAACTTCTCAAAGGTAATGTATACTATTTTTGGGGTTTTGCTTCTTTATGGAGCAATGTAAAATTTGTAAACTTTTTATTTCAAAGCCCTCAAAATAATTAAATTAAAACTCGAAGAGTTGTTACTTCCATAGGTCATTTCATTTAACATTAATAAAGTTCATAATGTTTTCCTTTACATCCGGTTGAGCCCCAAAAAATTAATTAATTTAATAATAAAAATGTTAATTACCAACATATAATTAAAATAACAATTGTCTTAAAATATGTAAACAAAATTGTTTATATGCAAAACAAAAGACTTAAAACACAAACTTTGTTGCTGCTGCCTTTGATTTCTCAACCCAACAACAACAACAAATACCATTATTTTTTTATTAAATTATTTCTCACAGTTATATTAAATAAATAAAATTAACTAGAAACAAAGAAAAAACAAAATCTTCCTCTTTTTTTTGTTGTTTAACGATCATCACTTTTACTTTACTTGCAGTAAGCAGCGGTAGAGGACGGTCTTAGTACCAGTTGGTTAAAAACCATTGCAACTGACCTTTTAAATATTGACAAAACAAATGCGTTACAAAGTGAAATATGTTAACTACCTTATGTGGTTGTTACATGTGTATATTTATACATACATACATATGTATGTATGAATGTATGTTTATAGCTAGAAGTTACACGTAAATCTTTAATATACGACTTGGTAGCACATGTGATGTTTCATTTTGTACCCTACTCATGGGTATAAGGTATACTTTTTTGGAGTTATATTTATATTATGGATGAACTAAAGCTATGGCCCATCATTTAGTTTTTTAACTGGGTTTGTAATTTTGTTTAAATTTATTAGAGGTTGTCCGTCTGTCTGTTTATCTTACAGGAACAATGTTTTGAAAATTTTATAAATATGAGTTATGACTAGTTTTTTGGCTAGACTCTAGTCCATGAACTAGATTATGGAGTAGTTTATGGACAAGACTACAGAGTAGTCTATGGACTAGGCTATAGAGTAGTCCATTGACTAGACTATAGATTAATCTATTGTCTAGTCAATGGACTAGTCTATTTACTATTCATTGACTACTTTATTGATTTGTTTTTAGAGTAGTATTTGAACTGATCTAGATTTTGTACTAGTCTATGGAAGGGATATTCGACTAGTCTATTGACTGCTCAATTGACTGTTCTATTAAACTATGGACAAGTCTATTGACTACTCAATACAACAGGTCTATGAACTAGTCAACAGACTTGTCTATATAGTAATCTATAGACTAGTTCATTGCCTATTGATTAGTTTATTCAAAATCTTGTTGACTAGTCTAGGGACTATGTAGTCATTGGTTTAGTCCATTGGCTAGACTATGAACTAGTCAACAGACTTGTCTATGTTCCAGTCTACTACTACTAGTCTACTGACTAGCTAGTCAGTAGACTGGACTAAGTCATATGCTTCAATTGACTAGTCCATTCAAAATCCTGTTGACTAGTCTGTGGATTAGTGATTGACCAGTCAGCGAAGTTGGCTATTGACTAGTCTATAGACTGTTCCATTGCAGACTTGTATATGTACTAGTCTACTGTTTAGTATGTTCATAATCTATTAACTAGTCTATTCAATAAACTATTGACTTGCCACTGTAGTAGTCTATTGACTAGGCAATGGACTAGCCTATTGACTAGTCTATGACCAGTCAATAGATTTGTATATGTGCTAGTCTTCTGTCTAGTCTATGGACAAGGTCGTAGGATATTGACTTATCTAGTTCATAAGCTATTGACTAGTCTATTCAATAACCTATTGACTTGCCACTGTAGTAGTCTATTGACTAATGGACTATCCTATTGACTATTCAATGGACTAGCCTATTGACTAGTCAATGGACTAGCCTATTGACTAGTCTATGACCAGTCAATAGACTTGTATATGTGCTAGTCTTCTATCTAGTCTATGGACAAGGTCATAGGCTATTGACTTATCTATTAAAAATCCTGTTGACTAGTCTGTGTACTAGTCTTTTGACTATTAATATGGACTATTTCATTGTCAACAGACTTCTTTATGTATTAGTCCTATTGACTCGTCTGTGAACCTATTATTGGCTACTAGTCTATTGACTAGTCAGTGTACTAGTCTATTGAGTAGTCACTGGATTAGTCTATTGACTAGTCACTGGACTAGTCTATTGACTAGTCTTTTGATTAGTCACTGGACTAGTCTATTGACTAGTCACAGGATTATTCTATTGACTAGTCACTGGACTATTATATTGACTAGTCACTGGACTATTACATTGACTAGTCATTGGACTATTCTATTGACTAGTCAACAGACTTGTCTATATACCAGTCTACCTTCTAGTGTATGGACTAGGTCGTAGGCTATTGACTAGTCCATTCAACTAGCCTGTTAACGAGACAATTGCCTGGTAATTGGCTAGTCTACTGTTAATAGACGAGTTCTAAAGTTTAGTCTATCAGTAGTCTATCAACTAGTCTATAGATGAATCAATAGTTTTTCAGCTAGCCCAATAAAATCTTGTAATTGTAACAAACGAAATGATAGAAATCTAAATTTCCATCCTCACTACAGTAGCGCACACAACAAAAGCACATGCAATATAATAAAATTTATTTTACATAAACTTTAGCAAGCTCATCTTTAGCATAAAAAAATATTAAAATACAAGAAAATAACAAAAAGACAATAAGAAGAAGACAAAAAATTATACCAAAAATTTTAATAAAATTAAACAAAAAACCAACTAAATGTTGAAAGCCGCCAAGGTACATATTTAAATATTATACATTGTGTGAACAATTGTTTGTGTCCCTTTTATAAACAAAATAACACAAAAGTATTGTTCAAAATAAAATATTACACATTTTATAAAAAGGGCAAATTAACCGTATTATTTGGAATTCATTTAGCAAACCCTATTATAGGGCCAAAGCGTGTAAATATTTTGGTACTTTTTGAAAACATACTTTTTCTTAAGGAATTAAAATTGATTATAGATCCTGAGTAAATGGGAATATATAAGAAAGAACTTTCTAATACTATCTCGTTCTTAAAATTTTGTAAAAAATTTAACAAACTGGGTTCGGAGCATTTATTAGAAGAAGCTTTTTGGTCCTTAAATCGTTTTTCAAATAGTACTTTTTGATTTTTTTATAACATTAAATCTAGGAACATAAAATTTCTTATAAAGGGTTCTTAGTGAATGACAATCTATAAGAAAGAAAGTTTCTGGTACTTTTTGGTACGTAAAAATCAACTATTTAGTACTTTTTCGTTCTTCAAATAGTACTTTTTTATTTTTCTATAAAATTAAACCTAAAACCATAAAAGTTAACACTCCCGATCGTGAATGAATAAAAGTGGAAACTTTTTGGTACTTTTTTGTTATTCAAATGGTACAAAAAGTACCATTTGATCTATAAGAAAGTACTTTCAGGTACCTTTTGATCTATAAAAAGGAACTTTTTAGTACTTTTTGTAATTCAAATGGTACTTTTTTAAATTTTGTATAAAATGAAACCAAAAATCATAAAATCATTCTTGATTGATTCAGAATTTATAAGAAGCATCTTTTTGGTACTTTTTCGTTCTTCAAGTGGTACTTTTTTATAATATTGAACCTGGAAACACAAAAATGTATTATAAAGGGAGCTGATTGAATGAGAATCTATATGAAAGAAAGTTTCAGGTACCTTTTGATCTGTAAAGGGGAACTTTTTAGTACTTTTTCGTTTTTTCAAATGGTACTTTTTTAATTTTTGTATAAAATGAAACCTAAAATCCAAAAAATTAACACTTAGAGTCTTGATTGAATGATAATTTATAAAAAAGAAACTTTTTGGTACTTTTTCGTTCTTCAAATAGTACTTTTTTATTGTTTTTCCATA
The DNA here is from genome assembly GCF_015586225.1 of Lucilia sericata. Lineage (NCBI taxonomy): Eukaryota > Metazoa > Arthropoda > Insecta > Diptera > Calliphoridae > Lucilia > Lucilia sericata. The sequence goes on from NW_023995240.1 coordinate 100,458, forward strand.
ATATTGAACCTAGAAACATAAAATTTATTATAAAGGGTTCTGTGAGAATGAGAATCTATAAGAAAGAACTTTTAGGTACTTTTTGATCTGTAAAAGGGAACTTTTTAGTACTTTTCGTTTGTGAAATGGTACCTTTTTTAATTTTTGAATAAAATGAAACCTAAAATCATAAAAATTAACACTTAAGAGTCTTGATTGAATGATAATTTATAAAAAATAAACTTTTTGGTACTTTTTCGTTCTTCAAATAGTACTTTTTTATTGTTTTTTCCATAATATTGAATCTAGAAACATAAAATTTATTATAAAGGGTTCTGTGAGAATGAGAATCTATAAGAAAGAACTTTCAGGTACTTTTTGATCTGTAAAGGGGAACTTTTTAGTACTTTTTTGATTTTCAAATGGTACTTTTTTTAATGAAACCTAAACTCATAAAAATTAACACTTAAGAGTCTTGATTGTTTCAGAATTTATAAGAAGCAACTTTTTGGTACTTTTTCGTTCTTCAAATGGTACTTTTTGATTTTTTTTATAATATTGAACGTGGAAACACAAAACTGTTTTATAAAGGGAGCTGATTGAATGAGAATCTATAAGCAAGAACTTTTAGGTACTTTTTGATCTGCAAAAGGTACCTTTTCAGTACTTTTTCCTTCTTCAAAAGATACTTTTTTTATTTTCTATAAAATGGGACGTATTAAAATGCAGGGTCTTAAGAATTTATAGTAAGAAACATTTTTGGTACTTTTTTAGTTCTTCAAATAGTACCTTTTTGAATTTATTTTATTATTGAACTTAGAAGTTTCTTTTGTTCAAATAAAGGGAGCTAAGTGAATGAGGATCTATAAGAAAGAACTTTCAGGCACTTTTTGATCTGTAAAAGGTACCTTTTCAGTACTTTTTCCTTCTTCAAAAGATATTTTTTTATTTACTATAAAATGGAATTTATTAAAATGCAGGGTCTTAAGAATTTATAGTAAGAAACATTTTTGGTACTTTTTTAGTTCTTCAAATGGTACTTTTTAAATTTGTTTTATTATTGAACCTAGAAGTTTCTTTTTGTTGAAATGGTACTTTTTGATGTGTTTTTTAAAAAATTGAGACTGAAAATATAATGTTTTCAATGCAGGATTCTTAGTGAGTGTTAAGGGCTCTTCAGACGATCACACTTAAACAGAACAATAACAAAGTAAGATGCAAACAGCTGTTTCACTTTTTTTGTGTGTGTGTTTACATAAAAATACATCCCTGATCTAATGCTACTTGCATGCTTTTTGAATTATTTCAAAAAATGAAGAGAGCCATCCGACTGTCACTTTTTCCATCCTTATTTTCTCTTAATGTGTGATGGTTTCATTACATATTAGACGATGTTGACAGATCATATTACTTGTGTGCTCGTGTGAAGGGGACTTAAGAAGGAACTTGTTGGTACTTTCTTCAAATGGCGAATTTATTGTGCGACAGAATATTTAAGAGAAAACTTATAAAAGCTTTTTGTTTTTCGGCTGGTACTTTTTTAGTTCTTCAAATAGTACCTTTTTGAATTTGTTTTATTATTGAACCTAGAAGTTTCTTTTTGTTGAAATGGTACTTTTTAATGTGTTTTTTAAAAAATTGAGACTAAAAATATAATGTTTTCAAGGCAGGATTCTCAGTGAGTCTTAAGGGCCCTTCATACGATCACACTTAAACAAAACAATAACAAAGTAAGATGCAAACAGCTGTTTCACTTTTTTGTGTTTGTTTACATAAAAATACATCCCTGATCTAATGCGACTTTCATGCTTTTTGAATCATTTCAAAAAATGAAGAGAGCCATACGACTGTCAAATTTTCCATCCTTATTTTCTTTCAATGTGTGATGGTTTCATTACATATTGCGTTTAGACGATGTTGTCAGATCATATTACTTGTGTGCTCGTGTGAAGGGGGCTAAAAATTTAACAAAAATAAAATATAGAAGGCATTTATGGTGAAAGGTACTTTCTTTAAATAGTTTGTTTTTATAAATGTTGTAAATTGTAATCTAAATTTTGTATATAATTTCCAGTAAAAAATTTTATAGCCTGTAATTAAACATTAATTTCAAAACTATTTCCAACTATTTTACAAACCCATGTATTCATCAAGTAATTGCCTATAACTATTTTCATTTTTAAACAAATTGTTAAGTATTTTACCATATTTAACAACTGAATATTTGTAATTTATACATATTAAAACAATTTATTTGCAAAAATTTTTCTCTCTCTCTTGCATTGCTGCCTAATATGATGCAATTGCTCCAAACATCATTTCAATGTTGTTTTCACTTTTTAGGTATAATTTTACTTTAAAATCCAAATGAAAAATATGTTCAAAACACATTCTCTGTGCAATGGTTTCATTTACATTTTGGTCTGATCTACTTTAGTTTGGCTGTCAACCGAACAGCTTTAGAGGAAAATTTTACAAAAATCTTAAATAAAATTTACCAAATATTGCATAAAAACGCTTTCTTTATGTCTCCATGTATTGGTGTAAGAGTTTGAAAATTTTACTAGGAAATATTTTTTGTTTGTTTTTCTGGGGCCTAAAAGCCGGTTTTGTTGGCTTAAAGTAGATCAGCAGGTTGTGTCCTAGTTTTTAGTCTAAAGTCTGTTTTTTCACTTTTATTTTCTTTCTTTTGAAAGCTTTGATATGTGTCGTTGTGTGTGTGTGTTTGTGTTTGGTTTTTATCCTAAAACTTCCTGATTCATAAATTGCATTAGAAATGTCTAATTTACGATTATTAATATATGCGAATTACGGCATGTTTTTTAAGATAATGTCATAACAGCTTAAGTAAAGAATTTAACGTAATTTCTGATTAGATAAAACGAATTATGTGTTTTTAATTTCGTAATAATTTTGGGCCTGAATCAAAATGTTATAAAACCCAGAAGATTTTGCTTAAGGGCCCTTCAGACGATCACACTTTACGTACGACAAGTCTAATGAAAAAGTAAAATGAAATTCCATCCGTATGACAAAAAAGAGAATAAAAGTCGTATGATTTATATTTTTTGTGTTTACACGATTGGTATAAAACAATAACAAAGTAAGATGGAAACAGTTGTTTCACTTTTTTGTATGTGTTTACATAAAAATACATCCCTGATCTAATGCGACTTGCTTGTTTTTTGAATCATTTCAAAAAATGAAGAGAGCCATACGACTGTCAAATTTTCCATCCGTATTTTCTCTCAATGTGTGATGGTTTCATTACATTACGATCCCATCCGATCTCTTCTACACAAAATTCTGACAGATCATATTACTTGTGAGCTCGTGTGAAGGGGGCTTTAATAAACAGTGCTTAGTGGGTATATTTGTTAAAAAAACCCATTTAAACCCGGGTATAAAAGTTTATATAAAACAATTAAATTCATAGAATAAACCAACAGCATTTTAACTAAAATTTAAAGTAAAAGTATGTCATACACCTTCACTCTATTATAACCTTTAAATTGCAAAAAACAAACAACTTTTTAATTGCAACAAGTAGTCTGGGAATGAGTATTTCATTATTATTATTATTGTTATTATTGACGCAACCATAACAAATGGTTATTGGTATGATATAAATGTCTTTAATTTGTTTTTTTTGTTGTTGTAACAGTTCGTTAACAGTTAAGTTATTTTTACCGTATCTCAGTTTTTTTGCAATCATCCAGTTATGTCTATAATTGAACTGTTAAACATCATTATCTACAGTGGTTTTACTGTTTTTTTTTTTCTTTTTTGGCCACAAAACAAAATCGTTAACAATTTAAGGTCACTGTAATTGCAGAAACATTGTTTTATTAAAGTGTGTAATAAATTATTTATTTTTTATTTGAAGTTGTTACTATTGTAATTAAAATTTTTTTTTTATTTCAATTGTGAATTGTTAAAAATTTTGAATGTTAAATGATAGTGGGAATAGTTTGAGGTTATGAAAAAGATATACAATGATGTGACGAATCATATTTAGTGTCAACGTTATAATAAGAATTATCATACTGACGCTTCCGAAATAAAATGTTCTAACATTTAATCCGGAGCGACCTTAAGTTCAAAAGTTATGAAGTTAAATGTAAAAGTTTGAGAGCTTCTCCTGAGAAACTCTATATTTAGACTAAGAATATGTTAGTATAGTGAATTAAAAAACGGCCTTTTTGTTGCAGTAGTGAGGGTGCCTCCGTAGGTTAATTAGCAGTGAAGTAGTTTGCCAGTGGAAAGGTAATGGTTTCGACTAATAGCAGAGACCCAGGTAAAAGCACGCACAGGGTAATGGTCTCGGTTTTTTTTAGATCAGATGTAATGCACATCTTCTTCCAACTAACTAACTAACTAACTAACTAAAGAACGAACGAAAGAACGAACGAACGAACGAACGAAAAAGAAACGAACGAAACGAACGAACGAAACGAACGAACGAACGAAACGAACGAACGAAAAAACGAACGAACGAACGAACGAACGAACTAACGAAACGAACAAACGAACGAACGAACGAAGAACGAACGAACGAACGAACGCGAACGAACGAACGAACGAACGAACGAACGAACGAACGAACGAACGAACGAACGAACGAAACGAACGAACGAACAACGAACGAACGAACGAAACGAACGAACGAACGAACGAAACGAACGAACAAGAAGAACGAACAACGAACGAACGAACGAAACGAACGAACGAACGAACGAACGAACGAACGAACGAAACGAACGAACGAACGAACGAACGAACGAACGAACGAACGAACGAAACGAACGAACGAACGAACGAAACGAAACGAACGAACGAACGAACGAACGAACGAACGAAACGAACGAACGAACGAACGAACGAACGAACGAACGAACGAACGAACGAACGAACGAACGAACGAAACGAACGAAACGAACGAACGAACGAACGAAGAACGAACGAACGAACGAAACGAACGAACGAACGACGAACGAACGAACGAACGAACAAACAACGACGAACGAACGAACGAACGAACGAACGAACGAACGAACGAACGAAACGAACAACGAACGAACAAACGAACGAACGAACGAACGAACGAACGAACGAACGAACGAACGAACGAACGAACGAACGAACGAACGAACGAACGAACGAAACGAACGAACGAACGAACGAACGAACGAAGAACGACGAACGAACGAACGAACGAAACGAACGAAGAACGAACGAACGAACGAACGAACGAACGAACGAACGAACGAACGAACGAAAACGAACGAACGAACGAACGAACGAACGAACGAACGAACGAACGAACGAACGAACAACGAACGAACGAACGAACGAACGAAGAACGAACGAACGAACGAACGACGAACGAACGAACGAACGAAGAACGAACGAACGAACGAACGAACGAACGAACGAACGAACGAACGAACGAAACGAACGAACAAGAACGAACGAACGAACGAACGAACGAACGAAACGAACGAACGAACGAACGAACGAAACGAACGAAAGAACGAACGAACGAAACGAACGAACGAACGAACGAACGAACGAACGAACGAACGAACGAACGAACGAACGAAACGAACGAACGAACGAACGAACGAACGAAGAACGAACGAACGAACGAAGAAACGAACGAACGAACGAAGAACGAACGAACGAAACGAACGAACGAACGAAGAACGAACGAACGAACGAACAACGAACGAACGAACGAAACGAACGAAACGAACGAACGAACGAACGAACGAACGAACGAACGAACGAACGAAACGAAACGAACGAACGAACGAACGAACGAACGAACGAACGAACGAACGAACGAACGAACGACGAACGAACAAGAACGAACGAACGAACGAACGAACGAACGAAACGAACGAACAACGAACGAAACGAACGAACGAACGAACGAACGAACGACGAACGAACGAAACGAAACGAACAAACGAACGAACGACGAACGAACGAAGAACGAACAACGAACGAACGAACGAACGAACGAACGAACGAAACGAACGAAACGAACGAACGAACGAACGAACGAACGAACGAAGAACGAACGAACGAACGAACGAACGAACGAACGAACGAACGAACAACTAACTAACGAACTAACTAACTAACTAACGAACTAACGAACGAACAAGACTAACTAACTAACTAACTAACTAACGAACGAAATAACTAACTAACTAACGAACGAACTAACTAACGAACTAACTAACTAACTAACTAACTAACTAACTAACGAACTAACTAACTAACTACTAACTAACTAACTAACTAACTAACTAATTTACTCACTTACTTTCAACAAAATGTTTAATTACATCTATTAATATATTAATTAGTTAATCACTAAAACCATCAAAACCATAGAACAATACATGGATACTGCATGGTGTTGCGTACATTTCAGTTAACTGTTATATCAAAACAAGTAAGAATTTATAGTGGGCATAGCCGATCATATCATACCCTACATCTGTGGTTATGTTAAAAATGTTGATTACTTTTTTAATAATAAAGTATTTAATTTCATTTTTACCGTAATTCAGAAATATTTTAACAATTTGTTGACAAAAAGGGATTTGCCCAATGAGGGGTTATATGGGGAGAGGCGGTTAATATGGTCCTATCCTTATAAATTTTGGTAGAGGGATTAGTTATTTATGCAGAATATCATCATGAAATTTGAGTTTATAAGTGAATTTTGACCATTAAGTCATTATCTGAAGGGAACTTTGTATGAGGGATATGGCAATGATGCCCGATCATTACGATCATCAGCAGTATCATTAAGACTTATGTATATAAAACTATGTTTTGCCGATTTTTGAAGTGATGCAAGAACATTTAACATATATATGAGCTCAAAAGCGCTAGTCGAGGGTACGGTTGTATGAGGGCTATACGAAATAATGGACCGATTTTAAACATTTTCAATAGGTTTGGGTCAAGAGAAGAGTATGTGTCAAATTTCATCAAATTATCTTGAAAATTGCGACCTGTAGAATGCGCTTCTCATAATTAACAAAATACATATTTAACTAAAAATAACAATTTTAATAATTGGATTTTGTTTCCTGGTTTCAAATATATTACAACTAATCTCTATATTTAGTTAGTTAGTTAGTTAGTTTGAAAGGAGGATGTATATACATCAAATCCGAAGAAATACACCTAGGCCTCTATCGGGCCTGTTGTGCGCTCCTTAACCAGTGCCTCAGGTGGGAATCGAACCCACCACCTCCGGTCTACCAGTCTAGAACACTAACCACTAACCTACCGGAGGCCACAATCTCTATATTTAGTATCCAATGGAATCAAATTTCAAATATTTTCTATTAATTATAACTTTTTAATATTTACAACACAATAGTAATATTTACATTTAATAATATTAATACTATATTGCTATACAAGACTTAACAGGGAGCTACCACCGGCATTTTAAACAATGTTCAGTTTTAAGCAGCTCTTTCACAGATAATATAAGTTGCTATTTGGTATGTAATTTGTCATATTTTGTTTACACATTTCTTAATTGAGGTCATCATTAGTGATTGAAAGTTATATGCCAATGTATACATTTTGTTATACTTTTACTTTTGTTTTGTTTTTTTTGTTGTTATTTTGAATTGGCACTTCCCAACCAAAACAATTTATTTATTATTGGCCATGCTCTTTAATGCTGCCATTAAGTCAAAACATATTCGGAATTGATTTTATATTATTAATAACAAATTGTTGGCTTAAAAAGACATTTATTTCAATTGAATCATGTTCAAGTGTTTAAATTGCTTTTTTTCTTCTTTCTGCTTGAAATTTGTGGACAAGTGTCTACAAGGTGTTATTGTTAACAGAAATTAAAAAAAACAATTGTTAAGTGCGCCAAAAAAAAAGTTAAAATGCACAAGTAGTTAATGGAGCATGTGCCAAATATAATTTCTCTAATTAAATTTTTGCAACCTTAAGAAATTATGTAAATTTTATTAATTTATTTCTGGTGCTTATAGAAATGACAGACATTGTACAAAAAAATAATAAGGTTATATGCTAATTAGGCATATATGTATTTGGTTATGTTATTATGTAATTATTTCAAATTGTTTAACAATTTTGGCTTAAAATAGTTAATTGTAAACAAAATGTTTTAATAAAGGCAAATGGTATTAACATGATCATTATTGGAATAAAATTTCAATAGTTTTTCGATATTTTTAAAGGAATTTTCGGAAATAATACGATATCTCATAAACTGCTGAAGATTTTGCACTGAAATTTCTAATAGTTGGAGCCTTGGAGTGTTTGAGTTGTTTTATAGTTATTTGGCTTCGTAGGTGGAATGGGGGCTGTTGGGGGTTCCATCAAAGTTGGTTATCTCTGATCTAAGATATGCTCGCGAATTTTCGTCATTCTGCCATCGTGAGCAAAAGCCAAGTGGATGTCTTTGCATTAATACAATATATTATTGGCAAAAATAAAGAGCTGGAAGAGAAGAATGTACTTAAAGGCATCAACCTTTAAATACAGATGAGGGTCCTGGCTCTGAATCCCCAAATTATAGCAACAACACAACAATCCCAACAAGGATGAAGTAGAACAGATGGTCAAGGAGGTAAGCTATAGCATAGCTAAGCTATCCAACATTAAAAAACTGTTAATTTGGGATACAGAGGGGAAGTTGGGGAACATAATCCACAGGATCAAATAGGGTCAAGCACAGGACGCACCGTAGGGTATATCGATCTCGTATTGAAACTGTTCTAGGGTAAAGATAATCCGACTTCCCGATTAATTGAAAACCTCTCTCAAAGAAGGCAAAATACTGCGAGTAAGAGGGATAAAAAAGGCAGTTGTTCAAAAGTCTGGTATGTCCACCAAAACAACGCCATTGCAAAAGAGGGAGCTGTACTCTGAAAGGAGAAAAGAGTAACTTTACGTTTTCTAAAACAAAGAGAAATCGAGAGCAAAGGTTTCTAGCCAAAACCCTGTAAGGTAAAGGGCGGGCATTTCAGCTAATTTGCCAAGAAAAGATACGGGAACGATCGAACGATTCTAAGTAGTATATGAAGCTAGTAATCTGCTAATCACGATACCTGAAGATCATTAGTTTGAAGATCTGCTCAAGGAGTAGCAAACGAAAGAGTGCATGATGATCGGCAAATTCATCGGGTATATAGATGATAATGAGAATGCTATCTCACTAATGTGCTTGTACTCTGAAGATCTTGGTGGAAAGCAATAGATGGATTCTCCAGTCCATTATATATGTATATTAAAGGATATGGAAATTCTTGGCATCCAAAATGCTAAACTATGCGTGTAGAAGTTAGAGGATGTGTTTTGCAGGAAAGAGGACTTGCCAATGTTATGGAAGGGCTGTTACAGGAACATCGAAGTACCAACAATGGAGGTCCATTCCTAAAAGTGTTTATTGGAATTTCTAAAGTGCTTTTCATGAGCATCAATTAGCCAAGACGAGGTAGTTACGAATGATCACATAAAGAACAGTCCATTGTACCAACATTCTCTTTCCGCGATTTGGAGTTTAACAACAATCTCGAAAGCACATAAGCAATAACCAGTACAGGACAAGTCCTTCGGTCAACTGTTTACTGTGCCACCAGTTTGAGAAAATGTAATCTGGTCAGCCCTTCTGTTTAAGGTCCCAGCAGACTAACGATACGAGCACCTTTTTGTCCGGAAATTGCTATAACTCTAAGGTGAGGGCGGTTCACCAAGGTAACATGTCTTAGAGGAGAGAGAAAATGTTAATGTGCTGATTTGATGGCCTAATCTCACCATCCACTGGGTGGACTTAAAATGGTCCACGACTGAAGTCACTAGTCGTGAAGTACACTCAGGTGGAAATTTTTGTTCAAGCACTTTGCTGGAGTACTCAATCCAATCTCTTGACAAGTGAATGACTTTGAATGACAGGTAGTATACTAATGCATACCCCGACAGGAGGAGGAGGAGACAATTGCCAATTGGATCAATAGAGAAGAGAAGAGAAGCCACAAATCCCAACAATGTACCTGCTGTATCACAAGCACTTTGCTGAGGTACTCTATCCAATCTCTTGACAAGTGATCACTTTGAATGACAGTCAGCATACCCCGACAAGGAGGAAATAATTGCCAATTGGATCAATAGAGATGAGAACCCACAAATCCCAGCAATGTACCTACTGCATCATTAATCTCAGACTTTAGAACAGAGATGGACCAACAGGAATACCGCTGTCATGAGTCTTGCGTACCCACATCCACCAATGATCAACTGAACAACATTCCTCAACCATTTAAAGCTGCACAACCACATCACAGGGAGCTGACAACTGCAACAAGAGACATATTTGGAAGACCGACTACCAAATCAACTAATGACTCCTTCTAGTGCATTCCTTAACCTCTTAAAGCCCACGCAACCTCACTAAGATGGACCTGTATATTCGGCAACAGCACCTAGAGATGTATTTTTTAGACCAAAATACCCAGCCAATATCAGGGTCCCTCAGTATATCAGACAAAGGATGTAGCAATTTCCAAAGTCAATTCGAACCCAATAAACGATATGCATCCTGTTGAGATGGCAACAGTACCGAGAATTTCCCAGAAATAAAAGGTCTACTAAATCAGTACTAGTCTTCTGTTGGGCAGAGGAATCTTTCCCGTTCATTCACCAACTTACATCAGTTGCATTCTCAGCCCAAAAAGAGCGATCTACGGAATGAAAGGCAACTACCAAATATCAACCTAAGAATTCCCCAACCTATACTGGCGCCCTACTACGCATAGAGTAAGAGATACTCAAAGGGTTCTGGAAGCCAGCATAAGTTGCTCTGTCACATCACCCAGTGACATCTGCTGAGATGTCTACAGCACCGGAGAGAGAACCCAAACATATATGACAAACCAACATTCTTTCGCCGCGAATTTGGGAGAGAATCCAGACATATATGGCATAGGATATATCAGTCCTTAAAACAACATTCTTTCCCTGCGAATTTGGGTTTAAAGCATAGACACTACGTGGATACCAAAGGAACCTCAACCAACTGATCAGCCAGCACAAGTCTTGCGGACAACTGGCCACCCGTAGTGCTAGATTACATGGTGCTCTAGTTCGACTCCATGTCAAATCATTTCAAGGAAAGGCCGAGGATACATTTGATCATCACCCGGCAGACTAGAGGTATTGGTAGCATTTCTTTATTGCAATAACACCAAGATGGAGATTTCACCAAGGTAACATGTCCCCAGGGGGGGAGGTCTAGAGAGAGAGAGAAAGTAATCAATATACTCCCTCGATATTTACGATCAATATGTGTAAGATCAATTTTAATTTCTTAAAATTATTTCATCCTCAAACGCCGCCAATTTTCTTTGATATAACAATTTTAATTTAGATTTATTTACAAAAATTACTCGCTTTAAAATTGTAGCACAAATATCAAAGAATTATGCAATTAAAATAAAAACAATTTATATAAAAATTTGTAACTTTTGCAGTAAAATCAGTGATGCTGCAACCAAGCAACAGAAACATCTACAAGTTTTCTGTTTCTTATAAAACAAATAGAAAAAAAACAAACTGAAATGAAATGAAAAGATAGATTTACAAGTAAACATACTTAAAAACATATAAAAATTATTATTAAAAGTACGAGTGTAGCATGTATAACCATAACAGGCGTTGTCTAATGCTGCAATTGTTGCACATTTCAGTTGCTGTGCTGCATGCTGTTGCTTATTTTTTTTGTATAACTTTCAATTTAAAGTGTTGTGAGTGTTTGTAGTTATGTCTTCGAAAGAAAAAAACAAACCAGATATCTACGCAATACACATATAATATAGCAGATATAACTAAATACACTTTATTTAATTTACAATAAATGCATTTATTCATTCATTCATTCATTTGCGCTGTCGCTTATTATCTCATTCTTTCAGTCAGTCAGTCACTCATTGAAGTCTTAGCTTCACATGTTTTAGTTTAGAAGTGAATGGTTAAGCTCGTATTTCAAATTTTATAAAATTGCAACCACTTCAGCTGCTGTTGCTGCTGAAACACTTAAAATAAAATATCTTTGAAATATTTGCCACTAAATGGCCACATAAAACCTTAAAAACAACAGCCAAACAGTTCTCTTTTTTCTTGGTGTTGTTGTTGGAATTGTTATAGATTTTTCACGCATAATTGAAATATGATCATGCGTTTAGGCGTTTACCCCCAAAAAAAACAGATTATATGATATGCAAAACATAAAATTATAAAACACTCCACAGCAGGTTTAGTTTGTTTTAGCTTTGTAGTATACTGCTTGTTGCCTAAGTCTTTTGTTTGCTATAGTTTCTTTCCAACAACAATTACTGTCTGTTTATTAAGGGGCGTTTGTTTTATTGTAAAATTTTTCTTATTTATGGCTTTGAAGTCTTAAAAAAAAAAAAATCCAAAAATTTTTCATAATTTTTCTTTACACAAAACAAATCATTTTTATTTATATTTCTATATGAGAGAGTTCAACTTATTGAAAGGGTCTTTTTCTTAGTTATTAGCCTAGTTTTATTGTATTTATTGTTTTTTTTGGTTTTGTATGAGTGGTTAGTTATATGATCTTTGTTCTAATTTGACACGAAATATATACTTTAGTAATCAATTTTTATTATGGTTATATTGTGTTTAAATAAGTACAATGTTTTTTTTTTTTTGTTATTTGTTGAAGGCAAAATATTATCTCGATTGTCTGTTTTAATGATTCACTTTAAATTTGTTAAGAAAATGGTATAATTTTAAACAATTTGCAATTGATATTAATATTTATGTGTTTGAAGTAATTTGTTTTAGAAACTAAAGTTTAAAAATGACATCAGACTTGTCCTCTGACTATTCCATTGATAAGTTTACGTACTAATCTTTGGGGTCGAATCTTTTAGGAATAGTCTATAGACTTATCTATGGACAAGTCCATGTATTGACTGGTCTATGGACTAGTCTATTAACTAGTCTATGGACTAGTCCATTGACTAGTCTATGGAATAATCTATGGATTAGTCTATGGACTAATTTCTTGAGTAGTCTAGCCTGTTGACCAGTCTATTGATAATTCTATGGACTACTCTATTGACTAGTCTATAGATTACTCTATCGACTAGTCTATAGACTAGTCTATAGATTACCCTATCTACTAGTCTATAGACTAGTCTATTGAGTAGTCTATAAACAAGTCTATGGACTGGTCTATTGACTAGACTATGGACTAGTCTATGGGCTAGTCTATTGACTAGTCTATGGACTAGTCTATTAACAAGTCTATAGCCTAGTTTATTGACTTGTCTATGGACTGGTCTATGGACTGGTCTATGGACTAGTCTATGGACTAGTCTATGGACTAGTCTATCGACTAATCTATGGAATAGTCTACGGAATAGTCTATGGACTAGTCTTTGGACTAGTCTATGGACTAGACTATGGACTAGTCTTTGGACTAGTCTATGGACTAGTCTATGGAATAGTCTATGGAATAGTCTATGGACTAGTCTATGGACTAGTCTGTGGACTAGTCTATAAACTAGTCTATGCACTAGCCTATGGACTAGTCTGTGGACTAGTCTACGGACTAGTCTATGGACTAGTCTATGGAATAGTCTATGGACTAGTCTATGGAATAGTCTATGGAATAGTTTATGGACTAGTCTATTGAATAGTCCATTGACTAGCCTACGGACTAGTCTATTGAATAGTCCATTGACTAGCCTATGGACTCGACCATTGACTAGTCTATTGACTAGTCTATCACCTGGTCGATTAACTGGTATATTGACTAGTCTGTGAACTAGTCTATTGACTAATCTATGGACAAGTGTATTGACCAGTCTATTAACTTGTCTATGGACTAGTCTATTGACTAGTCTATGGACTATTCTATGGACTAGTTTATGACATAGTCTTTGAACTAGTCTATGAAGTAGTCTAAGGACTCGTCTATAAAGTAGTATATGGACTTTTCTATGAACTAGTCTATTGACTAGCCTATGGATTTGTCCATTGTTTAGTCTATTGAATAGTCTGTTAACTGGTCTATTGACTAGTCTACTTGTCCATTGACTAGTCTATTGAATAGTCTATTAACTGGTCTATTGAGTAGTCTATGGACTTGTCCATTGACTAGTCTATGACATAGTCTATGAACTAGTCCATGAACTAGTCTATTGACTATTCTATTGGCTATTCTATGGAGTAGTCTTTAGACTAGTTTATGGAATAGTCTATTGCCTAGTCTTTGCACTAGTCTATGGACTAGTCTATTGACTACTCTGTAGACTGGTCTATTGACTAGTCTGTAGACTGGTCTATGAACTAGTCAATGAACTAGTCTATGGACTAGTCTAGTGCCTAGTCTATGAACTAGTTTATTGGCTATTCTATTGACTAGTCTATGAACTATTCTATTGACTAGTCTATGGACTAGTCTATGAACTAGTCTATTGGCTATTCTATTGACTAGTCTATGAACTATTCTACTGACTAGTCTATGGACTAGTCTATTGAACAGTCTGTTTTCTTGTCTATGATCTAGACTAAGAATTAGTCTATGGACAAGTCTATTGACTAGTTTGTTAACTGGTCTATTGACTAGCCTATGGACTTGTCCATTTGCTAGTCTATTGAATAGTCTATTAACTGGTCTATAGACTAGACTATTGAATAGTCTATTGATAAGACTATGCACTATTAGATAAACGAGTCTGTTAACTAATCCATAGACTATAGACCAGTTCATTGACAAGTTTACTAACTAATATACGGTCTAGGCTGGTCTATAGAAAAATCTATTAACTAGTTTACTATACTATCCCAGCAAGTGTATAGCACAGGTCAAAAACCTTATAAATCTTAAAAATACTTTATTTTTATTCAATATTAAAAATTTTTCTTCACATGCAATGATAATCTAAAATTTTAAACAGATCAAAATTGTATAACAGATTCCAATGCAATCATGTGGCTAATAATTTAAACAAATGAAAAAAAACATTTACTCAAATTATCAAAATACTGCAATTTAATTGAAGAAACACATGTAATAATAATAAACGCATTTTAAACATAACTTTAACTATTAGTTTAATAATAGTTTAAAAAAAAATCACGATTTAACACTTCGCTGATCGCTTAACAAGTTGCTAAAAAAGTGAATTATTTAAAAGAAAACAAATAAATATAAAAATTTTTTTATTGTTAAATTTTAACTGGTTTTATTTATTATTAATTGTTGCAAACAATTGTAAAGATGCATTTTAAATAAACTAAATATTTAACATTTAATAAAACAGTAACTAGACTGGAGTTATTTATGTTTTGATTTCAATTAAAGTTAACTACTTTGTAATTTTTATTTTATTAATTTGCAATGTTTTAATTTTTTTCCATTATAAATAAAAAACTTAAATTTAACCTTGACATATGCCAATGAAAATATTTTTTTACTTAATTTGTTTGTTATTGTTGTTGTTATTTGGCTTAGAAAATAATTGCACAATATTATGGACTGGGTGTGGGTACTAAACTGGCCTGAAAATCTCTAGAGTATGATTAATAAGTTATTGTTTTTTTTAAATAAGCGTAAAAATTAACTTTGAAGTGAAGAAAAATTGCAACATTTTTGTCTAGTATGACTAGAAAAAAATTACAAAGTTTTATTAAGATACACGTGTTCCAGAAAAAAGTTTTGTTTAAATTTTATTTAAATTTTGTTTAAGTTTATGTAAAGGGAAGATGAAGCGGAATATTACCGTTGCTACACGAATGCCTCTACAATGGGGAGACAAAATGGACCTGGAGTTCTATATTGAAAACAAATCTAGACTATAGACTATACTGTGGTCTAGATAATAATCTAGATTATAGACAAGACTGTAGTCTAGACTGTAGACTAGACTGTAGTCTAGACTATAGACTAGACTGTAGTTTAGACTATAGACTAGACTGTAGTTTAGACTATAGACTAGACTGTAGTCTAGACTATAGACTAGACTGTATTCTAAACTATAGACAAGACTATAGACTAGATTATAGTCTAGACTATAGACTAGACTGTAGTCTAGACAATAGACTAGGCTGTAGTCTAGACTATATAATAGACTGTAGTCTAGACTATAGAGTAGACTGTAGTCTAGACTATAGACTATAATATGGACTAAACTGTGGACTAAACTGTGGACTAGACTGTATTCTAGACTATAAACTAAACTGTGGTCTGTATTATAGACTAGACTGTAGTCTCAACTATAGACTAGACTGTAGTCTAAACTATAGACTGGACTGTAGTATAAACAATATACTAGACTGTAGTCTACACTATAGACTAAACTGGCGTCTGGCCTAGACTAGACTGTAGTCTAGACTATAGACTAGACTGTAGTCTAGTACAGACTAGACTGTACTCTAGACTGTAGTCTAGACTATAGACTAGACTGTAGTCTAGACTATAGACTAGACTGTAGTCTAAACTATAGACTAGACTGTAGTCTAGACTATAGACTAAACTGGGGTCTGGCCTATAGACTTGACTGTAGTCTGGACTATAGACTAGACTGTAGTGTAAACGATAGACTAGATTGTAGTCTAAACTATTGATTATAGTCTAGACTATAGACTAGATTAAAGTCTATAGTCTAGACTAAACTGTGGTCTGGACTATAGGCTAGACTGTGGTCTAGACTATAGTCTAAACTAGAGACTAGACAGCAATCTAGACTATAGACTAGACTATAATCTATACTATAGACTATAGAATAGATCGTAATCTAGACTATAGTCTAGACTATAGAATAGAATGTAGTCTAAACTGTAAACTACATTGTAGTCTAAATAATAGACTAAACTGACTAAAGACTAAACTGTTGTCTAGACTATACACTAAACTGTGGTCTAGACTATAGACTAGACTGTAGTCTAGACTATAGACTAGACTGTAGTCTAGACTACTGACTAGACTAGATTAAATTTTGAATAGAATTTCGAAAATTTTCATGATCATGTGCATATTTAAAGCATATACGATTTTTAAGTCATTTTCGAAAATTCGAAATTAATTTCGAAAATTCGAAGTTATGTTCGAAAATTTTTTAAAACTATTAAAATAATCTCTAAATCATGGGGATTAATAAAAATATAGTTTTGAGGTCTATTTGGGACATTTTCTAATTTCGAACTTAATTTTTGAAAAATAAATTTGAAAGTTTTCATAAATTTTAAGATTTTTCTTAATATAGTTTCAGTTTATAAGTATTTTCTAACAGGAAAGTTCCATTTTTCGAAATTAATTTCGAAATTTCGATGTTATGTTCGAAAAATGTTTAAAACTCTTAAAATATTCTTTCAATCAAGAGGAATCAAAATTTTGTTTATATTTGAAAACAATTTCTCATATTTTCCAACTTTTTATGTAAATTCGATTTTGTTTAAAAAAGTTGAAAAACAGTTTTTCTTTAGTTTTTTAGAGAAACTATGTTGTGGGTCTGATCTTTCTGAATATAATGTTGGCATAAGTCTAGCTAATTTAAGATTCTAATCAGCTAAACAATGACACCTCTGCCAAACTGTAAAAAATTTTCATTTCCATTTATAACCAATACATTTATTTAAGTAATAATTTAGTTTTTTAGTTTTTTTTTGTCTATTACATATGTATATCCGGAATAACAATTCCGTTGTTGTTTTTTGGTGGTTTTGTTATGTTGTCTACAATTGCTAGACATGACAATAAAACAATTAATTTGATATTAATAACAAAACAAAAGACTTAAGACACAAACATACTTATATTACGATAAAGAACATAGAAAAAAGACAACCCACGTAGTTAATGAAATTATCACAATATTTATAAAAGACAAAAAAGAAAACCATTTAAACACGCTCTATTGATTGACAGACACCAACTCTAAGTTTTGACTTAAAGAAACTTAAAAAAGCTTAAGAAAATTAGCAAATGTTAAAAAAATTATTACCCACAAAAAGAAGAAGCTCCTCTCAAGTCTGTGAAGCAATAGTTAAGGCTGTTACAAGGTTTTTGCATTAAAATTAACGAATAAGAAACTCCCACAAATGAAAAACTCTGTTCGTAAAGATATGAATTATTTACTCAAGAAAAGTCTTACTAAATGTAACCAAAACTTTGGTTTATTGTCATTGTTTAGTTTAAAAAACAAAAACTGAGAATTTTTGCAAAACCAACAGATGTTAAATAAACACAATTTGCATAATATTGTTAAAAGTCTTATTATTTTTGTAGTTTTCAAAACTATTTCTTTATAAAGATCATTTTGAAAAGCCCTTAAGCTTCATTAACTATCTCAGTGAGTCAGCTTTTACTTGCAACACTTGAAATATTGCAATTTGTAAACCTATAATAAAAGTTTTATAACACTTACTGCATTTTTTGTTAATTTATCTGGTAAATGTATCCAAAACAATCCTTAATTGCTGTCCCAACAAAAATAATCCTTTATTAGTTCTTGGTTTTAAAACCAATGTATAAAAGTTTATTTAAAAACTTTTTTTTATATAAACACTTTTTATTTAAATAAGTCACTCTTTATCACTTTTTTTTCGTATAAATTTATTTAAAAAAAATTATAAAATTTTTCTTTAATATAAAAAAATCTTTTAACATTTAAAATCTCTACACTTTAAACCTTTTAGTTTGTTTTTCTCTATATTTTTTTTTATTTATAAATATTTTTCCAATATGTTTTATTTTATTTTGTTTTCAAAAGGAATGAATACCTTTTGATATTTAACAATTGAGCTCTACTCTTTAAATGAATCGCTTTTATTAAAACTTTTTGTATTTTATACTGCAAAAACAGTTTTTTTCCTATGAAAAAAAACAAAAACAAAACACAAAACTGCCAAAATAAAAACAAATCACACAAACACTCACTTGCACTGCATACAAAAACAAACAAAAGAAAAAGAAAAACACCTTCAAGAAAAATTGGTTTTTGGTGGCCCAAACCAAATACATTTTTAACAATTTTTTACTCAGTAATTTTTTAAAAAAGTTGTTAACAACTTACAAACAGCAATGGTTAAACAACACTTATTGGAGGTAAAATGAGTAATTTGTTGCTCTCTAAGTTTGCTGAATACAAAACAATGTGAAGAGAACGTATGTATAAGTTTAGTTTGAGTGAATTTTGTTAAAAGTAAAAGAGAGACTTATAAGAATGAGTGTTTTTTGACAGAGATTTTAATACAAAAACAAAAAGTTTAAATGAAATTTGTTTATAAAAGTTACAAAAAACTATTAGTGGCATAAACAAGTAAAATGTGCCGAGTTTTGCATATAAACCAAATGTTAGGTTAGGTTAGGTTGAAGGTAGCATGTATACATAAGATTCGAAGAGTTATGTGCAGTAGTCCTATGTGTGTATGTAAACTCCTCCTTCTGAGGAGGGTTCTAATCTTAAGATGGAAGGGGTCACTTTAAATCTTTGCGGTTCTACCCATTCATGGCATCTATGCCAAATGATGCCATGAATGGCAAAGTGCTTTACGTGAGCACCTGGTGTGTTGGCCTATCTCACGGTGGTCTTTTTCATTCACTTCAATCTTCAATAAAGAAATCAGGTGGCAATTTTTGTACATGGCTAAGCCGGTCCATGTACAAGCATTTTGCTAAAGTACTTGAGCTATGTATCTAAACTCTGACCATTGCTGTCCCTTTGTTTAACTTCCGAGATGTAAAACATTACTTCCGTTTGCAACCACGCAAATGGGATGGCTTCTGTTGAGTCGGCAACAGCACCTAGAGACGTAACCGGTAGACCGAAGTACGAATCCATCAAATAAGCCGAGACTTTGTTCTTACTCACAGTAACACAATGGTGGTAATTCTGATATGAACAGAGTTTATTCTGAATATATCTGGACAAGGAAGGAAAATTCAATGGTAACACTTGTATATGATACCATTCATCCATCATCATTTAACCCAGCACACTTCTTATTCATGCGACACATTCATAAGAGAAAAACATACGACACACTTATTCTAGGTAAACGGGTGGGTAAGGCCCGCATACCCCACATTCATCTCGTACCATATACAATTAACACCAACTCATTTCCAACGCTTAGTCCCACAGTCAGTCCTCTGTAGGGTATCTGTTGTCATTCGGCAACAGCTCCGAACTTATCCCGAAATATTGAATTTACCTTTTTACCAGATTATGTGGTTCTCTGGTTAGACCCCATGTCAAATCATACTAAGGACTAGCCGAGGAGTGAAGACCCGGCAGACTAGAGGTACTGTTAGCACATCTTTACCACGGGATTGCAATACACCATGATGGGACATTTCATCATGGAAACATGACACGGGGGGCCAAGTGGTGCCATGTGTACTACTTCAACCAAAGCTCTGGAAACGATATTCCACCCATTGAAACATATTTAAGATATGAGGCGGCGCGGACAGCCGAACGGTACTTTACTTTAGGCGAACTGGCCAAAAACGGTTAAATTTAAAACGTTATTGGATTGTAAGAAAGCTTTAACTGAATACTCTCCCGGAGGTAAGGTTTACATTATATGGGTACCAGGCCACTCGGGAGTAGTCGGCAACGAAAGGGCAAATGTAATAGCTTTAAAGGGAAGGGAGCTCAAGGTAGTTAACCTGACAAACGCAAAACCATTCGACGCAACAAAAGCTTATTTAAAAATATGGATGAGAGAATCCCATAAGGACTCCACAGTACTACAAAGATCCTGGGAGGTGACCCCGATGAGAACAAGACGAGAAATCCCCTCAAAATGAGCAAGTCTGAAGTTAGTATGAGAACATCTACACAAAATTGGCCGTGTGGATTCAGACGAATGTAGAGCATGTGGAGAAACAGGACAGTGAAACTCTGGAGCACTTTCTTTGCCAATGTCAGGTATTCGTCGAAGTTAGATCCAAGTATCTTGGAAGTGATGTTATTCCGCAAATAACATTCCTGACTAACACTGATTGGAAAATTCTTAGGAATTACGCCCAGGAAACTGAGTTTCTGAACATTGAAAAATAATATACTCAGTGAACAAAAAAATTACTTTTATTTTTCATCAAAAGGAACGCACAACAGGTCCGATAGTGGCCTAGGTGTATTTCTTCGGATTTGATGTACTATACATCCTCCTATCAATCTAACATAACCTAATAAACTAGAACTTTCTCATTCTGAAAAGGCTTCCAATTCATCCCTGGAAGGGTCTTTTCAAATCATTGCGGTTCTACCCACCGTTTCTTTATTCCAAGTGGTGATGCTAAGCCTGTCGTATTGAACTGAAATAGAAGATCATGTTCTTAGATTCAGCCTTTTCACCATTTATCGCCATAGTTGTCATCTGGATGTACATAACTATGTTAACCTACGTTTGAACTTCAATCCAGTTTAGACATTCCGTGAACAACTGTCTGAAAGCTAGTATTGCGATTAGTTAGGCGGTAATATATTTAGGTTTTTGGGTTTTAATGTAGATCCCAAGCCCAGTTTTGTCTTCTAATTTACTATATGTACGCTGAACTATCTGAGGTATATCATATTAAACTTTCACTTTCAAAGAGTTTCATCCCGCTGATCTATCAGCGTTTGAACCATCAGGTATTTAACTATCTGGTAAGAATCTAGCAGGTTAGAGGTACTGTTAGCACCTCTTTACCCCGGTTTTGCAATTCACCAAGATGAGAGTCTTTCATCAAGGAAACATGCCCCGGGGGGAACTCAAAAGGTAACATTTGAAGCATTCATAGGATTATAGAGGAGTGACTACAGTCACAATTTAACCTAAAATATTGACTTCACAGCATATACTCTTCCCGCCAAGTGTACCCTGAACGAAGCTCTATAATAACCAGTACAAAATCTAAAACACAGCTCTACGGGTTAAAGGTTCCCTTTCTGTTTAAACTGTGAGGCAAATTATAAAAAGGTCTAAAGTCTCGGCTGTCGAGATGTACTGATAGCAATCCTTGTGGATCCTTGTGGAATACCAAAAAAGTTTCGGAGCGTTAAATATGCAAACAATAAGTCCTTGACTGACACTTGGCTATTATAAATTCACATTTTCCTGAATACTAAGGATTCAGAATTCTTTAATTATTAACTTTAATTCTCTACACTATTATTTTTCTGCATGAACAAATGATTAATTAAAATTTCCATTACATGATGTGTTAACATGTGTTATGATTTAAATTAATAGTTTTAACATTTAATTGTTATTATTAATTTATAAAAAAAAGGTATTTAACGCTTCGTATTAAAAACACACACGAACATTAAAGGTTGATTAGTTAATTTAATTTAAAGACAATCATATTTCAAGTTCATTTCCTAAGTCTTTTGTTTGTTGTGGTGTGCTGCCGGCAGACATTTTTTATATCAAGTTTGTTTTTTAAGTCTTTTGTATTTGAACATAAACTTTAAAACGCCCTTTAGTTGATACATATACGAGTGAGTAAGTGTGTTAGTTTAGTGGCAAACTAAAATATAATTTTCAATTTCCTTTTTTTTCAAACTTATTACAAACAGCAGACAAGTTTAAAAACATTATTAGTATTAAGTTTAAATGTTAAATCGATCATTGTAGCAATTATTTATTTTTTTTTGGAAAATTTTATATAATTTATTATTATTTATAAATTTCATAATACTTATAACATAAAATATATTGTTACAATTACTTTATAGACTTGCAAAGCAGCAATTCACTTTCAATATTTTGAAAAAATTAAATCAGACCGCATTGTATGAAACACCAGAAGTCATGGCAACCACCAACAACAACCACTTTCTTCTATCGTTACGCTATTTTAATTTTCACTCATATAAAATTATTTGCTATTTATGTTTTTTGCACTTGTTAAATTTTCGAAAAAAGCTAGATTTTCAACAATTCATCCAAAACCAAAAGATTTTTAAAACAGCGGTCAGTGTTCGACCGGCAAAATGCATTTCAGAGCCGTTGAAACAATAACAAAAAGCTGGATAAAACACAAAGCAAATCTAAACTCATGCAATACAATGAAAAACAGCTTTAACTTAAAAAAAGAAACAAGTGCAACAACTAAAAGCCTTCTCTCTGGCAAAATGAAAGAAATAGAAAAAAAGAAGAAAAATTGTTACAGAAGCATTACAAGCAGACAACAACAGCAGCATCATCATCATCATCAACAACAACAACGTCAACAGCTGCAGTTAAAGCCACAACTGCTGCTGAATTAAACAAATCAGCAACTATACACTCTAGCAACAATAAATGAACGAACCGAACTGACTGGCTGAGTAACTTCTTCTAACATGCTTCAATGATTATGATTTTCATTTTCTTAAGCAAAAAAATAAAATATTCAAACAGTTTGTTGTTGTTGTTTTTTTTTGCTGTTGTTGCATTTTGAATAAGAAACCCCCAACAGCTTTGAAAACATTATAAAGAAGTTTATCAAGTGTTTAAATACAAATCATTTGAAATGATTTTAAAGTTCATCAAACGTTTTAATTTTGTTTTTTTTTTTCTTTTTGTAAAATGCAAAAAAATAGCATCACATCTCACAAAATTTCATTGTTTAATTGTTGGCAGTAGAGAGAAGTTTTTCTTCTTTGTTTTCTATGCAAATACCTAGAAATCAGTAGCAAATTTATATTAGATTTGCTATTTTAAGGCACCCTACATACAATGTTTAAAATTTTCAAGAATCTTTGTTTAAAATGCCTTTAGAGACTAGAATATAATCTACTATAGCCTAGTCTATAGTCTAGTCTATGGACTAGTCTATAGTCTACTCTATGGTCTAGTCTATAGTCTAGTATATAGTCTAGTCTATAGTCTAGTCTATAGTCTAGTCTATAGTCTAGTCTATAGAATAGACTATAGACTAGACTATAGACTAGACTATATACTAGACTATATACTAGACTATAGACTAGACTATAGACTAGACAATAGACTAGACTATAGACTAGACTAGACTATAGACTAGACTATAGACTAGACTATAGACTAGACTATAGACTAGACTATAGACTAGACTATAGACTAGACTATAGACTAGACTATAGACTAGACTATAGACTAGACTATAGACTAGGCTATAGACTAGACTATAGACTAGACTATAGACTAGACTATAGACTAGACTATAGACTAGGCTATAGACTAGACTATAGACTAGACTATATACTAGACTATAGACTAGGCTATAGACTAGACTATAGACTAGACTATAGACTAGACTATAGACTAGACTATAGACTAGACTATAGACTAGACTATAGACTAGACTATAGACTAGACTATAGACTAGACTATAGACTAGACTATAGACTAGACTATAGACTAGACTATAGACTAGACTATAGACTAGACTATAGACTAGACTATAGACTAGACTATAGACTAGACTATAGACTAGACTATAGACTAGACTATAGACTAGACTATAGACTAGATCATAGGCTAGACTATAGACTATACAATAGACTACCATAGGCTAGATCATAGACTAGACTATAGACTAGACCATAGACTAGACTATACACTAGACCATAGACTAGACTATACACTAGAATATAGACTACACTATAGACCACACTATAGACTAGACTATAGATTAGACTATAAAATATACTATAGACTAGACTTTAGACTATACAATAGAGTAGACTATAGACTAGACTATAAACTAGACCATAGACTAGACTATACACTAGAGTATAGAGTATACTATAGACTAGACTATAGACTAGACTATAGACTACACTATACACTACACTATAGACTAGACAATAGACTAGACCAGCGGTTCCCACCGATTTTTACTTCGCGGACCCCTTGAAGAACTTATTTAATTTCGCGGACCCCCATACATATTTTGATATCTTATTGTTCTAAATAATTGTCCATCCGAAAATTGACCTAGTTTATTAATTCCTAGGTCTAATAAATGTAGAGATGTCATATCTATAAAATATTCCCGTACTTTGAGAATATATAATATATCAGATAGGTTTTCAGTTGCATGTTTTGAAGATAGAATGACTTCTTTGTTGATATGTTAACATGATGTATAACTTTATGATCGTGAGATCTTTCATGTTCATTTTTCTTCAAGGTAGCGAAAAGGTTTCCTTATCAAATATTGTCACATGTGCTTAAGGAGTCACGTTTCAAAAATTTGTTGCGATTGCAAAGGGTGAACTGAGTAAGTGAGCTA
Source organism: Lucilia sericata (assembly GCF_015586225.1). Taxonomy (NCBI): domain Eukaryota; kingdom Metazoa; phylum Arthropoda; class Insecta; order Diptera; family Calliphoridae; genus Lucilia; species Lucilia sericata. The sequence goes on from NW_023995240.1 coordinate 125,740, forward strand.
AGTTTTCGGGAAAATAATATAAGAAAGTTGAACTTCTTCTATGTTGTTGCGGAATGCGTTATCCGCATAATATATGATTTGAACTCTTTGTTAAAGTACTGTGAATTTGGAACTTAAATTTGAATTTTAAAATACCAACGAATTATTTTACTCCATGGTTTTTGGCTACATATTTACGCGAAACGCTATGGATTTTCTGACGTTAATTTAATAATATGTATTGGTCAACAAAATCAAGTTAAAATCTGTGTATCACGTCGGATTGGAATATTTATAAAGAGATACATAAAGAGTCACCTCTGTTTTGGAAATATATAATTTTAGTCCTTTCAAACAAGAACACTTTTGCTTACAATTTGATAAACTTAAATTTGTAATAAGCTTGTCTTTGAATTGAACTTCATACTCCGGTACCAGTATCCCTAATTTAATTGTAAGGCAGAGTATTATTTGTCTGAAATAAAAACCATTATTTCAGTACATATACAGGAAATAAAAATTACAAATCACGCAATACTTTATTTTATAAAAGTTATACAATAAATTTGTAGGGCCTAGCTTCTTCCTGATAAACAACCGAAAAAATAAAATTCAAAAAGTCACCAAAAAATTTGGGATTATTGCACAAAAATTGGAGATATTTGTACATACATATAAAAGCAGAATATTGTTTATTCATGGTTTTTTTCGTTCGTCTTCGCGGACCCCCTATGATTTTACTACGGACCCCCATTTGGGAACCGTTGGACTAGACTATAGACCAGACTAGACTATAGACCAGACTAGACTATAGACTAGACTAGACTAGTCTAGACTGGACTAGACTAGACTATAGACTAGACTAGACTATAGACTAGACTATAGACTAGACTATAGACTAGACTATAGACTAGACTATAGACTAGACTAGACTATAGACTAGACTAGACTAGACTAGACTAGACTAGACTAGACTATAGACTAGACTAGACTATAGACTAGACTAGACTAGACTAGACTAGACTATAGACTAGACTATAGACTAGACTATAGACTAGACTATAGACTAGACTAGACTAGACTATAGACTAGACTATAGATTAGACTATAGACTATACTATAAACTAGACCATAAACTAGACTATACACTAGACTATAGACTTGACTATTGATTAGACTATACACAAGACTACAGACTATACTGTAAACTAGACTAAACTAGACCATTGATTAGACCATAGACTAGACTATAGACTAAGATACTGTATATAGAATATAGACTAGACTATAGACTAGACTATAGACTAGACTATAGACTAGACTATAGACTAGACTATAGACTAGACTATAGACTAGACTATAGACTAGACTATAGACTAGACTATAGACTAGACTATAGACTAGACTATAGACTAGACTATAGACTAGACTATAGACTAGACTATAGACTAAACTATAGACTAGACTATAGACTAGACTATAGACTAGACTATAGACTAGACTATAGACTAGACTATAGACTAGACTATAGACTAGACTATAGACTAGACTATAGACTAGACTATAGACTAGACTATAGACTAGACTATAGACTAGACTATAGACTAGACTATAGACTAGACTATAGACTAGACTATAGACTAGACTATAGACTAGACTATAGACTAGACTATAGACTAGACTATAGACTAGACTATAGACTAGACTATAGACTAGACTATAGACTAGACTATAGACTAGACTATAGACTAGACTATAGACTAGACTATAGACTAGACTATAGACTAGACTATAGACTAGACTATAGACTAGACTATAGACTAGACTATAGACTAGACTATAGACTAGACTATAGACTAGACTATAGACTAGACTATAGACTAGACTATAGACTAGACTATAGACTAGACTATAGACTAGACTATAGACTAGACTATAGACTAGACTATAGACTAGACTATAGACTAGACTATAGACTAGACTATAGACTAGACTATAGACTAGACTATAGACTAGACTATAGACTAGACTATAGACTAGACTATAGACTAGACTAGACTAGACTATAGACTAGACTAGACTGCAACAATACCAGCAATACTGAAAACATCAATAATTCGTCCTATTTTTAAGAACGGCGTTAAAAACGACTGCAACAACTATAGGCCAATTGCTATATTGTCCATTATTGAAAAGATTCTAGAAGAGATTATTGTTCGTAGACTCAACAATTTTTTAAACAAATATAAAATCCTCAATCCCAAACAATATGGTTTTCAAAAAGGCAAAAATATAAACAAATTGCTTGGAAATTTTGCGCATTTCATAAATAAAAGCCTCAGCGAAAACTTCCACTGTTTAGCACTGTTTATAGATTTTAGTAAGGCCTTTGACACGATATCGCACAGCAATCTTTTGGATATTCTGGAGAGAAATGGTATAAGAGGAAATTGCTTAAACTGGTTTAAAAACTACCTGAATCTAAGGACATATAAAGTTAAAATCTCAAACTGTTTTAGCAACGAAACTACTTTAAATGAAAACGGTGTTCCCCAAGGCTCCAAACTCGGTCCTATTCTTTACCTGCTATATGCGAACGACATGATAAATATATTAAAAAATAGTACTGCTTTTGCTTACGCAGACGACACCGCTATCATTGTATCTAATAAAAAAATTGAAGAAGCAAGCAGAATAATGCAAGGAGAACTAGATATAGTCACAAAATGGAGTCATGATAACGGTCTTGTTATTAACGCTTCGAAAACAAAGCTAATGCACATTAAACCATCGCATCTTCCCAATCAAGAAATTAAAATAAAATTCCACAACAACCAATGCCTACACGACCCAAAACCCTATACGTTAGACACATGCACAACAATTATTGAAGTGGTAAAAACCTATAAGTACCTAGGTGTTTTCGTAGACGAGAACTTTAAATGGTTATCACATACGCAAGATCTTCGGAAAAAACTAAGGAAGTCTGCATATAATCTGTTTCACTTAAGTAACTGTACCCCATTTAATGTTCTTAAGCAGGCTTATTACTCCTTAGCTGAATCCTACGTTCGACACGGTATTACAGCTTGGGGTAGCTCTACATATTGTAGAAGTTTGCAACAAACACAAAACCAAATCTTAAAAATTCTAGAAAAAAACCAGCAGCGCAAACAACAAATACAATACTTCATGATATATGGAAATACCAACAACGTGGCACTAACAACAGCAAATGCAAACACAAACGTTAACATGAATAACACCAATTTATCCAATGTCGAATATCACACAACAAACACCTCTTCTGTAGTTGATCAAACCGACCATGTCGAAAGCAACATCAGACAAATAAATGCCTACATCTCAAACCAAAACGCAAACAACAATATCGTTAATTACAACACAACCGCTAACACTGGTATAAACAACAACACAACTTCACATAATACACCAAACAACTTAAATGTCAACACAACTAGCCTAGCCGCGAAATTACAAGTCTTAAACGTCAAAAGTATATACCACAACACAATAATCAACGAATTCTACAACGATCGAAGATTCCTATCACCAATTAACCACACATATAACACCAGGCGACGAGCGGAAGGAAGGTATAAGGTTGAACGCTTCCGAAACACTACGGAAAAAACAGCTTAGATGTCGTATTACCTACTATACTAAACAAACTGCCCACAAATCTACAAATATTCAAAATATACACAAAAGGAAAAAACTACTAAAATTATACTTTTTGAATTCGCAATGAAAACAAAATAAAACATAACATAAATATCTTGTATTAATTATCCTGCAGATAAGCCTAATGGCTTCGCGGGATTAGTTCTTTAAGAAATTTGTAAATGAATTTTTAAGCAAATAAAGATTAAATAAAATAAAAAAAAAAAAAAAAAAAAAAAAAAAGACTAGAAGACTAGACTATAGACTAGACTATAGACTAGACTATAGACTAGCTATAGACTAGACTATGACTAGACTATAGACTAGACTCATAGACTAGACTAGACTAGACTAGACTATAGACTAGACTATAGACTAGACTATAGACTAGACTATAGACTAGACTATAGACTAGACTATAGACTAGACTATAGACTAGAACTATAGACTATAGACTAGACTATAGACTGACTATAGAACAGACTATAGACTAGACTATAGGACTGACCTAGAGACTAGACTATAGACTAGACTAGACTAGAATATAGATTAGACTATATACTATACTATAAACTAGACCATAAACTAGACTATATACTAGACTATAGACTTGACTATAGACTAGACTATTGATTAGACTATACACAAGACTACAGACTAGTACTGTAAACTGACTAAACTAGACCATTGACTAACCATAGACTAGACTATAGACTAAGATACTGTGTCTTATTTTTATTTAACACAGGAAAAGAGAAGTTTATGTTTAAATAGTTGCAAAACTTGCTGGTACTTATCTGAGGTAGGGGCATCATCAAACTTAGTTATAACTGATCATAAGTTTAAGACTTGATTTAAGTTTTTTTCTTTACTTTTTTATTTGCAAAATGCATTTTTATGGTGGGAGAATATAATTTCTAAACATCATTTATTGCATTCAACATGCAAATGTGATTTTTTTACAATAAAATTTATGCAGTTTATTACGAATTACAAATTTATCCTCTGTATGACTATGAATACGATTACGAGCGAACGAATGAAAATACATACACTATTAACAACTAAACTGAACAGACGTCTAGAAAAGTTCGAAATGAATGTATGAATGTATGTTTGTAACTATATGTATGTATGTTTATAGATAGTTAAATTAAATAACAACAATGACTTAAAGTTATACAAAAAATCTTTAACTGAAGGCTGGGAAAATTATCAAACAAGTTTCGAGTCGTCTTTCATCTTCTGTTTAATGATGTTTTTTTCATTTAAACAAAATATAGAAGAAATAAAATATAGAAAAAATTAAACTTCATAGAAACTAGAAAATTGAATTTGAAAAACACATGCAATTTTAAAAAAAAGTTTATTATTCCAGTATTTAATATCGAGGTTGATGATGTGATGTTGTTGTTAGAGAGAAGGGTGAAACATTTTGGAATAAATTTTATATAAAAATTGAGAAAAAATATAATTAATTAAGTATAACTTACAATTAAACTTATAATTGATGACAAATCATAAGCAGTAAGATATATTATAACTAACTAACTAACTAACTAACTAACTAACTAACTAACTACTAACTAACTAACTAACTAACTAACTAACTAACTAACTAACTAACTAACTAACTAACTAACTAACTAACTAACTAACTAAACTAACTAACTAACTACTACTAACTAACTAACTAACTAACTAACTAACTAACTAACTACTAACTAACTAACTAACTAACTAACTAACTAACTACTAACTAACTAACTACTAACTATAACTAACTAACTAACTAACTAACTAACTAACTAACTAACTACTAACTAACTAACTAACTACTAACTAACTAACTAACTAACTAAACTAACTAACTAACTAACTAACTAACTAACTAACAACTAACTAAACTAACTAACTAACTAACTAACTAACTACCTACCTAACTAACTACTAACTAACTAACTAACTAACTACCTAACTAACTAACTAACTAACTAACTACTAACTAACTAACTAACTAACTAACTAACTAACTAACTAACTAACTAACTAACTAACTAACTAACTAACTAACTAACTAACTACTAACTAACTACACTAACTACTAACTAACTAACTAACTAACTAACTAACTACTAACTAACTAACTACCTAACTAACTACTAACTAACTAACTACTAACTAACTAACTAACTAACTAACTAACTAACTACTAACTAACTAACTAACTAACTAACTAACTAACTAACTAACTACTAACTAACTAACTACTAACTAACTAACTAACTAACTAACTAACTAACTAACTAACTAACTAACTAACTAACTAACTACCTAACTAACTACTAACTAACTAACTAACTAACTAACTAACTAACTAACTAACTAACTAACTAACTAACTAACTAACTAACTAACTAACTAAACTAACTAACTAACTAACTAACTAACTAACTAACTAACTAACTACTAACTAACTAACTAACTAACTAACTACTAACCATAACTAACTAACTAACTAAACTAACTACTAAACTAACTAACTAACAACTTCACTAACGTAACTAACTACTAACTAACTAACTAACACGAACTAACTAACAACTAACTAACTAACTACTAACTAACTAACTAACTAACTAACTACTAACTAACTAACTAACTAACTAACTAACTAACTACTAACTCTAACTAACTAACTACTAACTAACTAACTAACTAATAACTAACTAACTAACTAACTACTAACTAACTAACTAACTAACTAACTAACTAACTAACTAACTAACTAACAAAAAACTAACTACTAACTAACTAACTAACTAACTAACTAACTAACTAACTAACTAACTAACTAACTAACTAACTAACTAACTCTAACTAACTAACTAACTAACTAACTAACTAACTAACTAACTAACTACTAACTAACAACTAACTAACTACTAACTAACTAACTAACTAACTAACTAACTAACTAACTAACTAACTAACTAACTACTAACTACTAACTAACTAACTAACTAACTAACTAACTACTACTAACTAACTAACTAACTAACTACTAA
>NW_023995241.1:0-141709 GCF_015586225.1 Lucilia sericata
CTGAACTAGAACTGAACTAGAACTGAACTAGAACTGAACTAGAACTGAACTAGAACTGAACTAGAACTGAACTAGAACTGAACTAGAACTGAACTAGAACTGAACTAGAACTGAACTAGAACTGAACTAGAACTGAACTAGAACTGAACTAGAACTGAACTAGAACTGAACTGAACTAGAACTGAACTAGAACTGAACTAGAACTGAACTAGAACTGAACTAGAACTGAACTAGAACTGAACTAGAACTGAACTGAACTAGAACTGAACTAGAACTGAACTAGAACTGAACTAGAACTGAACTAGAACTGAACTGAACTAGAACTGAACTAGAACTGAACTAGAACTGAACTAGAACTGAACTAGAACTGAACTAGAACTGAACTAGAACTGAACTAGAACTGAACTAGAACTGAACTAGAACTGAACTAGAACTGAACTAGAACTGAATGAACTAGAACTGAACTAGAACTGAACTAGAACTGAACTAGAACTGAACTAGAACTGAACTAGAACTGAACTAGAACTGAACTAGAACTGAACTAGAACTGAACTAGAACTGAACTAGAACTGAACTAGAACTGAACTAGAACTGAACTAGAACTGAACTAGAACTGAACTAGAACTGAACTAGAACTGAACTAGAACTGAACTAGAACTGAACTAGAACTGAACTAGAACTGAACTAGAACTGAACTAGAACTGAACTAGAACTGAACTAGAACTGAACTAGAACTGAACTAGAACTGAACTAGAACTGAACTAGAACTGAACTGAACTAGAACTGAACTAGAACTGAACTAGAACTGAACTAGAACTGAACTAGAACTGAACTAGAACTGAACTAGAACTGAACTAGAACTGAACTAGAACTGAACTAGAACTGAACTAGAACTGAACTAGAACTGAACTAGAACTGAACTAGAACTGAACTAGAACTGAACTAGAACTGAACTAGAACTGAACTAGAACTGAACTAGAACTGAACTAGAACTGAACTAGAACTGAACTAGAACTGAACTAACTGAACTAGAAACTGAAACTAGAACTGAAACAGAACTGAACTAGAACTGAACTAGAACTGAACTAGAACGGAACTAGAACTGAACTAGAACTGAACTAGAACTGAACTAGAACTGAACTAGAACTGAACTAGAACTGAACTAGAACTGAACTAGAACTGAACTAGAACTGAACTAGAACTGAACTAGAACTGAACTAGAACTAACTGAACTAGAACTGAACTAGAACTGAAACTAGAACTGAACTAGAACTGAACAAACTGAACTAGAACTGAACTAGACTGAACTAGAACTGAACTAGAACTGAACTAGAACTGACTAGAACTGAACTAGAACTGACTAGAACTGAATAGAACTGAACTAGAACTGAACTAGACTGAACTAGAACTGAACTAGAACTGAACTAGAACTGAACTAGAACTGAACTAGAACTGAACTAGAACTGAACTAGAACTGAACTAGAACTGAACTAGAACTGAACTAGAACTGAACTAGAACTGAACTAGAACGAAACTAGAACTGACTAGAACTGAACTAGAACTGAACTAGAACTGAACTAGAACTGAACTAGAACTGAACTAGAACTAGAACTGAACTAGAACTGAACTAGAACTGAACTAGAACTGAACTAGAACTGAACTAGAACTGAACTAGAACTGAACTAGAACTGAACTAGAACTGAACTAGAACCAGAACTAGAACCAGAACTAGAACCAGAACTAGAACCAGAACTAGAACCAGAACTAGAACCAGAACTAGAACCAGAACTAGAACCAGAACTTGAACTAGAACCAAAACTAGAACCAGAACTGGAACCAGAACTAGAACCAGAACTAGAACCAGAACTAGAACCAGAACTAGAACCAGAACTAGAATCAGAACCAGAACTAGAACCAGAACTAGAACCAGAACTAGAACCAGAACTTGAACTAGAACCAAAACTAGAACCAGAACTGGAACCAGAACTAGAACCAGAACTAGAACCAGAACTAGAACCAGAACCAGAACTAGAACCAGAACTAGAACTAGAACCAGAACTAGAACTAGAACCAGCACCAGAACTAGAACCAGAACTAGAACCAGAACTAGAACCAGATCTAGAACCAAAACTAGAACCAGAACTAGAACTGAACATCGATTACGTCTACGAAGCAGATCTAAAAATTAAGACCTAACAGAAAATTGCATGTTTTGCTTATTTTCAATAATTTGCTATAAAAATTTTCAATAATTTAAAAAAATTGTAATCAACATTTATGTTAAAGAATATTAAAAACATTTTTTATTTTTACTCACCCGACTAATTAACAGAACCGTACATTTGATGTAGACTCCAAATCACTGCCACTAAAAGTTTTGAGTTATTTATGTTCTAAATTGGAATTTGTGTTTTTAGGTTTGTTTTATTTTTACCCTTTTTTTTAATCTTTTTTCTCAATAAAAGATTTATGCAAATTCACGTGTGTGTAATAATTTTTTAGATTTAAATTTTTACTGTGAGTTAGATTTAAACGAGAAATAAAAATATTATTTAGAAGACAAAACAAAAAACCGGCGCGAATAAAACACCACACTTTTTTGTTATTAGTGATAAAAATCGCAAAAAAAAAAAACAATCACTTCAACTACAGAATTTAAACAAAAAGCACGACGACATCAACCACATAAACTCATCAAAAATAATTTAAAACTATTAAAGAAAAAATATAAATAAAAAACACTCTCCCATATACACACACACCCATACACACTACCCTGCTTTTCAGAGTGTATGTACCGAAATGGCGATTTTACCTAATATTTGGAGTAAAAAAGGGACAATTGATTACTTATATGAATGAAAAAACTATTTTCAGACAAAATGTTAAAAAGGACCACTTTCTGCATTACTTGTGGGCACTAAAGTGTCTGTAGATTACTTTTGCATTACATTGGGATACTAAAGTCATGATAGACCCAAAAAATTATAAAAAATATTTTTTAAATAAAAAATCTAAAAAGGATCGTTTGATCCCTCCTAAAACTACATGGTTTTGAAAGCAATACTCGCACACACTGACAGAAAATTTATTTATGATGTTGTTGACATCAATCAATTACTTTTCAATAATTTTGTTTAATTATTTTGAATTTGTTGGAAACACAGAAAAAATATGTTTCATATTCAGACTGAGTGGCTGGTTGTGGCTGAGATGACTAAATCATGTACTCAAAAGGAAAGTAAAAGTTTAAATATATTATTTAAGTCCAGGGCAAATAGATAGATACTATGTCTAATTTATGACCACTTTCCTATCGAATTCTGAATTACTTGATCCAATTGGTGCTGTGTGTTTTTTGAAATTAAAAAACAACAGAATAAGGCCCGCTATCTCAATCTCCGGCTATCGTTATCGGTAGATATTCTGCCGGTAAAAAATGTCTGTATGAAAACTGTAATTTTAACGTTAGAATGAAAAAAATAACCAGACATTGAGATAATGGGGGTAAATCTGTTTTTAATTTAAATTTATTTAAAATGTCAATGTGTTTTACAGATTTGTTTGCCAAACAATTGTTTAAAAAACCTTTAAGGCCAATAGCAGCAGCAGCAGCGCCAGCTAGATGATGATTTAGTCTGTTGAAAATAAATCTTTTTTTTATTTTTTTTTAACTTTGCTCTATTTAAAGAAGCTATTTTGTTGTTTTGTTTGTGGTTGTTTTATTTTTCGAAAAAAATAAAAATATATTTTTATAAATTTATTTTATCGTGCAAAGAAGTGGGTGTTGATTGTTCTTAATTGTTTCTTACTGTTGTTGAAGTTGTTGTTATTTTTGTGCAATATTTATTTGTTATTTTTAGGGACGTTTTTTTTAATGTTTAATATTTATTTGTTCAGATTAAAAACCTTTTTTTTTTTTGTTTAATTAGGCGAGCGCTGTTGTTTTTTGTGAACGAACTTCTCTTACTGGCCTGTAAATAATCGAAAAAGAAAAAATTTTCGATATAATTTTCGGTTGTTTTCAAATGAAATTTTTCTGTTAGAAATTAGAAATTTGTTTTACAACAAGAATTTGTTTTTCTAGTGGGAAACGAGAGTAATGAAAGAGACAGACAGAAGAGAAGATATAAAAAAGTAAGAAAAAAATAATAGACACAGTACAAAAAGAAGTAGTAGAGAAGAATTAGAAGAAATGGTTGAAAAATTGTGTGTATAAGTGTGTGTGTGTTCTTGGAAGGAAATGAAAACTAGCGAGTTTAAAATGAGAAGTTTTTAAAAAAATCCTAAAGTGTTTAAAAGAGTTTATGATATATGTATCTAAAATAATACTAGGTAGATTTTATATTTACGGCAATAAAGCAAATTAATAATAAAAAGTACTTTTCGTACTTCAATAGGTAATTTTTATAATAACACTATTCAAGGAAGCTCTGTGGAACTTAGAGCAAACACCATGAATTTTGATTCAAAGTTCAACACAAAACACTTTTAGTTCACTTAAGCACATATTCATTTGAAGTACTACAAACAGTACAATGTTCATGGTATACAACTCAACAATCTAGCTTATAGTCTAGTCTACATTGTAGTCTATAGTCTAGTTTATAGTCTAGTCTATAGTATAGTCTAGTCTAGTCTAGTCTATAGTCTAGTCTATAGTCTAGTCTATAGTCTAGTCTATAGTCTAGTCTATAGTCTAGTCTAGTCTAGTCTATAGTCTAGTCTATAGTCTAGTCTATAGTCTAGTCTATAGTCTAGTCTATAGTCTAGTCTATAGTCTAGTCTATAGTCTAGTCTATAGTCTAGTCTATAGTCTAGTCTATAGTCTAGTCTATAGTCTAGTCTATAGTCTAGTCTATAGTCTAGTCTATAGTCTAGTCTATAGTCTAGTCTATAGTCTAGTCTATAGTCTAGTCTATAGTCTAGTCTATAGTCTAGTCTATAGTCTAGTCTATAGTCTAGTCTATAGTCTAGTCTATAGTCTAGTCTATAGTCTAGTCTATAGTCTAGTCTATAGTCTAGTCTATAGTCTAGTCTAGTCTATAGTCTAGTCTAGTCTATAGTCTAGTCTATAGTCTAGTCTATAGTCTAGTCTATAGTCTAGTCTATAGTCTAGTCTATAGTCTAGTCTATAGTCTAGTCTATAGTCTAGTCTATAGTCTAGTCTATAGTCTAGTCTATAGTCTAGTCTATAGTCTAGTCTATAGTCTAGTCTATAGTCTAGTCTATAGTCTAGTCTATAGTCTAGTCTATAGTCTAGTCTATAGTCTAGTCTATAGTCTAGTCTATAGTCTAGTCTATAGTCTAGTCTATAGTCTAGTCTATAGTCTAGTCTATAGTCTAGTCTATAGTCTAGTCTATAGTCTAGTCTATAGTCTAGTCTATAGTCTAGTCTATAGTCTAGTCCATAGGCTAGTCTATAGTCTAGTCTATAGTCTAGTCTATAGTCTAGTCTATAGTCTAGTCTATAGTCTAGTCTATAGTCTAGTCTATAGTCTAGTCTATAGTCTAGTCTATAGTGTAGTCTATAGTCTAGTCTATAGTCTAGTCCATAGGCTAGTCTATAGTCTAGTCTATAGTCTAGTCTATAGTCTAGTCTATAGTCTAGTCTATAGTCTAGTCTATAGTCTAGTCTATAGTCTAGTCTATAGTCTAGTCTATAGTCTAGTCTATAGTCTAGTCTATAGTCTAGTCTATAGTCTAGTCTATAGTCTAGTCTATAGTCTAGTCTATAGTCTAGTCTATAGTCTAGTCTATCTGGTCTATTCTATAGCCTATTGTCTCGTTTTGGCAAATAAATATATATATATATATATATATATATATATATATATATATATATATATATATATATATTTTTTTTTTGTAAAATTGCTGTTGAAAGTGATAAATGGAGCATATGATAGAGAGTAAAAGAGAGCAGAGTGGTGGCAAAATCATAGAAAATAGAAAGATTATTGAGAAAAAGTCAAGAGACTTATTAACTATTCATCAAAAGAGGAGCTTTATAATAATATTTAAAACATGTACTAAGTATATATTAGAAGTTCTTAACACATACTAACAGAATATTAAAGGATGGAAATTTCGAAAGCACCAAAAGTCCATAATAATTCTCATTTAGTTATTTATATTTTATATTACTATACAATTTAATAACATTAATATTTACACATAGATATAAAATTCAATTACTGAACAAAAACATTATTTATAAAATATAGACAAAAAATAATAAATTTATTAAAAAACATTTAAATTGTTTTAAAAACAAATGTTAGCGATAGAAATGTAGCGGAAAATATTTATTTTTTTCTTTATATTTTTTTATAAACAACAAATAAAATTGCATCTAGACTATTTATATTTTATTATTGTTATTTGAAAATATTTGAAATTTCTTAAGGTTTTCATTAAAGAAAAAAAAGAAAACAATAAAATACTTAGATAGAATTTTTGTTAAATTTTTAAAATAATAAAAAAAAATTAAAATTATTTATGTTTTTTTGTGTAGGAGTGATGTTTTGTTTGTTTAAATTGTTTAAAATTTAAAAGAAGGTAGTAGCAGTGCCTTTGTGTTTGGTTGGTGGATGGGGACAAAAAGTTGAAATAAATATTAAAATATGTGTGTGTCGTCTGCTAATAATAATTCGTTTTTTTTTTTGCTAAATATTTTATTTCCTTACGTTATATTTTAAATTGGAAAATTTATGTTGCATACTAAATAATTTTGATTGAAAGAATCGAAGATAGATAGAAAAACAACAAACACACATAGACAAATGAAATTAGAACCATTAGAAAAAAACGTATAAATACAGCTGAAGATAGAGAAGAAAGAAAAGAAAATTCACATAACAACAAGCGCATATAAAAAAGATTTTAAACTGTTTTTTATTCTTTAATAAAGGAAACATTTTTAGGATTTTTTCGGTTGAAATTTTTTTTGAAAAGCATTTGATAATAAAAAAGTTAAATTATAACAATAAATTAGATATAATAAAAAGTTTATATAGTGCACATTATATAGTAGATAAAACGATTGTATACGTAAATATTTTAAAAGGTTTAAATCTAAATATTTGTATTATATTATTAATAAATAACTTAAATAGTTTATTGTTGTTTTAAAACACATGTTCTAAAGATCATAGTTTATTATTTAATTTATTATTCAAAGAAACATAAATATTTTATAGAGAAATCAAAACAACAAATAGAAACCACATTTCCCTGAAAAGTCCTAAAAATCTAGATATAAACCAGATACCTAAGAAGCTCATAATAATTTTCTTTTCAAGGAATTAATAAAGGTAATAATTATTAATAAAATGTGAAAAGAATTTACTACAGTCTAGACTATAAACTAAACTATAGACTAGACTATAGACTATACTATAGACTATACTATAGACTAAACTATAGACTAGACTATAGACTAGACTATAGACTGGACTATAGACTAGACTATATACTAGACTATAGACGAGACTATAGACTAGTCTATAGACGAGACTATAGACTAGTCTATAGACGAGACTATAGACTACACAGAGGGAAAAGGAAATATACACGCCTCGTACCAAATTGACACCAAAGAGTTTATAATTTTTCAATAACATCCGTTGTCAAAGTATATACATACGTACGACAACGCAACGATGTCAATATTGCCAACGGATGTGTATAAAATTTAGATTTCGACAACGAACTGTTGCAATGTTGTCAACATTACATAGTGTTGTCGTACGTATGTATATACTTTGACAACGGATGGAATTGAAAAATTATAAACAGTTTGGTGTCAATTTGGTACCAGGCGTGTATATTTCTTTTTCCCTCTGTGTAGATTATAGACCAGGCTATAGACGAGACTAAAGACTACACCATAGACTAGACTATAGACTTGACTATACACTAGACTATAGACTATGAATTTTGCAACTATAACACAAATATTAAAAATCCAAATTTTCCAACAAACAACCCTCGTTATTTAGAACTTAAAACGGCTGGCTACTTTCAATACCAATAATAACAACACTCTCATTAAGGCAAAAAAAAATCATAATCGCCCCATTATACAGAAATATATTTTGGAGAAAATATTAAACATTTTTTGTTCAAAATTTTTTACGTGAATATAAACAAACAAAGAATTAATAATATAAAAATAAATAAATAATTGAATACATTGTTATTAAAGAACATATTGGGGACTATGGGTTTTGAATACTGTTATTTTTACATTGTCAGCAATTTTTTCCAGTACACTTTTAGTATTTATATTGTCAGTAGTTGGAAAAAAAAATATTTGAAATTTTAGTAAAATTTTTTGTATATTGGATTATATGGTTCAAAAGTTACAAAGTATCTGTGTGCTGTTTATATTTTGTTATTATTTGCTAAATGTGAATTTTATGTGTCTGCGTTAAGTGTGAGAATGAGTTAGTGTAAGCAGTTTTGCATTTGTTTAGCTGTGAGTATATCTAAGTGTATGTAAAATGATGGCATGTGTTTTTCGTTTCAGTTTATTTTTCTATAGTAATAAATACATAAAAGTGTTCAGAGATCTTAAATTACAAATATGGTGCTAATTGAAATATCAAAAATAACAACAAAACTGCAGCAATACAGTAACAGAAATAAAATCATAGCAAACAAATATTTATATACAGTCATCTATAGATACAAATCTTTAAAAAACATATGTGTGAACAACAACAATAGTAAGAAAAAAGTTCACGATACAACTTGTAGATATAAACAGTGTTTATTGAATGTGACAAAACTTTAATGAAACAATTTTGACCTAAAAATCAAATATGAATCAAAAAATTTATGAGAAAATTCTCGGAATACAAATGTTTGTTAGCAAATTAATCAATTAAAGAAAACAGCAGTGAAATTAATGATATTAACTCTAGACTTAGTACAGTTTTACTTGAGAAAAATAAAGAAATTATGAAAACATATTTTTATATTCAAGACTATTACACTATTGCCTAGTCTATAGACTAGATTCTAGTCTACAGTCTAGTCTATAGTCTAGTCTATAGTCTAGTCTATAGTCTAGTCTATAGTCTAGTCTATAGTCTAGTCTATAGTCTAGTCTATAGTCTAGTCTATAGTCTAGTCTATAGTCTAGTCTATATTCTAGTCTATAGTCTAGTCTATAGTCTAGTCTATAGTCTAGTCTATAGTCTAGTCTATAGTCTAGTCTATAGTCTAGTCTATAGTCTAGTCTATAGTCTAGTCTATAGTCTAGTCTATAATATAGTCTATAGTCTAGTCTATAGTCTAGTCTAGTCTATAGTCTAGTCTATAGCCTAGTCTATAGTCTGGTCTAAAATCTAGTCTATAGTCTAGTCTATAGTCTAGTCTATAGTCTACCCATATACCCATCTGTAGAGAAATTAAACGTCTAGTCTATAGTCTAGTCTACAGTCTAGTCTATAGTCTAGTCTATAGTCTAGTCTATAGTCTAGTCTATAGTCTAGTCTATAGCCTAGTCTATAGTCTAGTCTATAGCCTAGTATATGGTCTAGTCTATGGTCTAGTATATGGTCTAGTATATGGTCTAGTCTATGGTCTAGTCTATAGTCTAGTCTATAGTTTAGTCTATAGTCTAGTCTATAGTCTAGTCTAGTCTATAGTCTAGTCTATAGCCTAGTCTATAGTCTAGTCTATAGTCTAGGTATAGTCTAGTCTATAGTCTAGTCTATAGTCTAGTCTATAGTCTAGTCTATAGTCTAGTCTATAGTCTAGTCTATAGTCTAGTCTATAGTCTAGTCTATAGTCTAGTCTATAGTCTAGTCTATAGTCTAGTCTATAGTCTAGTCTATAGTCTAGTCTATAGTCTAGTCTATAGTCTAGTCTATAGTCTAGTCTATAGTCTAGTCTATAGTCTAGTCTATAGTCTAGTCTATAGTCTAGTCTATAGTCTAGTCTAGTCTATAGTCTAGTCTATAGCCTAGTCTATAGTCTGGTCTAAAATCTAGTCTATAGTCTAGTCTATAGTCTAGTCTATAGTCTAGTCTATAGTCTACCCATATACCATCTGTAGAGAAATTAAACGTCTAGTCTATAGTCTAGTCTACAGTCTAGTCTATAGTCTAGTCTATAGTCTAGTCTATAGTCCTAGTCTATAGTCTAGTCTATAGCCTAGTCTATAGTCTAGTCTATAGCCTAGTATATGGTCTAGTCTATGGTCTAGTATATGGTCTAGTATATGGTCTAGTCTATGGTCTAGTCTATAGTCTAGTCTATAGTTTAGTCTATAGTCTAGTCTATAGTCTAGTCTAGTCTATAGTCTAGTCTATAGCCTAGTCTATAGTCTAGTCTATAGTCTAGGTATAGTCTAGTCTATAGTCTAGTCTATAGTCTAGTCTATAGTCTAGTCTATAGTCTAGTCTATAGTCTAGTCTATAGTCTAGTCTATAGTCTAGTCTATAGTCTAGTCTATAGTCTAGTCTATAGTCTAGTCTATAGTCTAGTCTATAGTCTAGTCTATAGTCTAGTCTATAGTCTAGTCTATAGTCTAGTCTATAGTCTAGTCTATAGTCTAGTCTATAGTCTAGTCTAGTCTATAGTCTAGTCTATAGTCTAGTCTATAGTCTAGTCTATAGTCTAGTCTATAGTCTAGTCTATAGTCTAGTCTATAGTCTAGTCTATAGTCTAGTCTATAGTCTAGTCTATAGTCTAGTCTATAGTCTAGTCTATAGTCTAGTCTATAGTCTAGTCTATAGTCTAGTCTATAGTCTAGTCTATAGTCTAGTCTATAGTCTAGTCTATAGTCTAGTCTATAGTCTAGTCTATAGTCTAGTCTATAGTCTAGTCTATAGTCTAGTCTATAGTCTAGTCTATAGTCTAGTCTATAGTCTAGTCTATAGTCTAGTCTATAGTCTAGTCTATAGTCTAGTCTATAGTCTAGTCTATAGTCTAGTCTATAGTCTAGTCTATAGTCTAGTCTATAGTCTAGTCTATAGTCTAGTCTATAGTCTAGTCTATAGTCTAGTCTATAGTCTAGTCTACTAGTCTATAGTCTAGTCTAGTCTAGTCTAGTCTAGTCTAGTCTAGTCTATAGTCTAGTCTATAGTCTAGTCTATAGTCTAGTCTATAGTCTAGTCTATAGTCTAGTCTATAGTCTAGTCTATAGTCTAGTCTATAGTCTAGTCTATAGTCTAGTCTATAGTCTAGTCTATAGTCTAGTCTATAGTCTAGTCTATAGTCTAGTCTATAGTCTAGTCTATAGTCTAGTCTATAGTCTAGTCTATAGTCTAGTCTATAGTCTAGTCTATAGTCTAGTCTATAGTCTAGTCTATAGTCTAGTCTATAGTCTAGTCTATAGTCTAGTCTATAGTCTAGTCTATAGTCTAGTCTATAGTCTAGTCTATAGTCTAGTCTATAGTCTAGTCTATAGTCTAGTCTATAGTCTAGTCTATAGTCTAGTCTAGTCTAGTCTATAGTCTAGTCTATAGTCTAGTCTATAGTCTAGTCTATAGTCTAGTCTATAGTCTAGTCTATAGTCTAGTCTATAGTCTAGTCTATAGTCTATAGTCTAGTCTATAGTCTAGTCTATAGTCTAGTCTATAGTCTAGTCTATAGTCTAGTCTATAGTCTAGTCTATAGTCTAGTCTATAGTCTAGTCTATAGTCTAGTCTATAGTCTAGTCTATAGTCTAGTCTATAGTCTAGTCTATAGTCTAGTCTATAGTCTAGTCTATAGTCTAGTCTATAGTCTAGTTTATAGTCTAGTCTATAGTCTAGTCTATAGTATAGTCTATAGTCTAGTCTATAGTCTAGTCTAGTCTATAGTCTAGTCTATAGTCTAGTCTATTGTCTACTCTATAATCTAGTCTGTAAACTAGTGCATAACCTCTCTCTCTGCTTAGTTTAAAAAGTATGTTTCTGAGAAAAAGTAAAAGTTAGGCACGGCTAAGACCCTAACAATAATATACCCATCTGTAGAGAAATTAAACGAAAAATATAAAATAATCAAAAACAACAACGAACTACAAATTACCAAATATTTTTTTTGGGTGAAAACAAATATAATATAATTAAAGCAGACTTAGCACAAGCATAACTTAAGAAGCAACTAAAAAATTAATTGAACAATGAAAAACAAAAAATAAGAATGAGAAAAAAAGGAAATCAAATTATGTTCCAACAAAAACACTTAAAAGATATGTTTTGTACTTAAAAAAACAGCTACAACCTTTGTTCAAAATACAAACATAACAAATTTTGTGGGCCAAAACCTTTAACAACAACTTCGGCCAGAAAAAGAAACAAAAAACATTTAGTAACCTACAAAATATCGGAGTTAATACATATTTTCATTTTTCTTTAGAGCTACAGCTACAATAAAAGTCATTAATCACGCTTTAACTTTAACTACGACTTTGAATTTTATACGCATTTTATAAAACGCGCAGCCCCTCGTATACGTACAACAGCAACAAATATACGCAATTCAAGGTCTTTCATAACGCACTTTTTTATTATTATTCTCTTGTTTTTTTTTTTTCATTTAATGTTGTAAATTGTATTGTATTTATATGCCTGTCAGTTAGACATTACGTTCGACTTCCCGCGTCCGTCCGTCCGTCGGTCTTATATAAGTAATATTCAATACTTGGTTTTTTGGTTTTTTCATAAAGACGTTAATTATTGTTAAAGTTTTTTTTGTTGGTGAGATTTCATTGAAACAAAAAAAAAATATATTAAAATTAATGGATTTCAATGGAAAAATATTAATATAATTGTATACTAAAGCGAGAGAGAGAGTCTAAGAGATGAGGTAGATTAAATCGGTACTTCCCTTTTGAGTTACACATTTGTGGTTAACACAAGTTTTTGAGGTGAAAAAGAAAAAATTATGTTAAAAAATTATAACTAGTGTAAAGTGAAAGTTTATGAAAATGGTGTTTAAAAAATTTTGCAAACTTGCAAGCTTAGAACTGTACCTTAGGCTGAGTTAAAAGGAAAATATTTAAAGAAGAGCTTAAAAGTTGTATTTTTCCTGTATATAAGTTTAAAGGAGAGATAGCGGATCGCACAGGTAGAATCTATGCTGAAAATAATTTATGCCTAATATATACATTGTATGAACACTTCGTTGTTTCGCATTACGAAATTGTTTCGTAATATATATGAAATTGTGTCAAATATTTGAGTATAATGCAAAATAATTTTAAAAAATAAAATTACATAAATTGTAGTTTCATAATGTTAGAAAAGGGTTTGATTTGACTAAATATTTCGTATTATATACAAAATTTTCGTAAATATTACGAAAAAATGTTCAAACCACTAAGCGCATTTAACCCCCTCGTGTTAAAACAATCTTTTCCCGGTTTTTGTATTTAAAATTTTTCATTCATCAGACTAACGAAATGCTTGACAAACCCTTTATACGACAGCCGTATCAGAAAATATATTTTGAAACTATTTAAGCAGATCATTGTTAATTCAATTACTGTATATCTAGATCCAGCTAAACTTAATCGATGTCTTGGATTACGGCGACTTTAAGAGTATTAAGAAAGCCTATGGAATGATCAAGTAGGATCACATTGACCTATCAAGTCGTTGAAGGATTTGCATAAAGGGCTTCCAAACCGCAGAGGAATTTTCGTCCATGTTGTTCATTTTGGCCCAACTGAAATAAAGTTATATTGATCTTTAGTTTTCAACGCTGATGGCGTCTGTCGTAACTTAATATTTGTATGCAACGAAGGATCATTGTTAAATGAATTACTGTATATCTGGATCTAGCTAAACTTAATCGATGTCTTGGATTACGGCGACTTTAAGAGTATAAAGAAAGCCTATGGAATGATCTAGTCGGATCACATTGACCTATCAAGTCGTTGAAGGAATTGCATAAAGGGCTTCCAAACCCTTTGGCCCAACTGACATAGCGTTATATTGATCTTTAGTTTTCAACGCTGATGGCGTCTGTCGTAACTTAATATTTGTATCCAACGAAGGATCATCTAAAAAATTTCTGCCGATCTTTCGAAAATTTCAAATAAAGTGTCATTATTTGGACTTACTTCTCATGGGAGTTATCTGGGTATTTCGAATAATAACATAATTATGAAACTATAATAATTAAATGGCCCATTACTGGCAAACAACCTATGAATGGAATCCAGTATTTCCGATATATGAGAATAGTAAAAAGATAGATAATTTGGCGACTTCTCCTTTAAAGAACATTTTCTTAAAAAAGAGGATATCAATCCCAAATCTATCTAAATTCCAATTAACAATTTCATAACTCTTTCCTTTTTTGCAAATTTCATTAAAAAATCCATTTCAAAACCACAAACTTGAAACACATTTCGAAAAGTTATAAAATTATAGTCTAAATAAAAAAATACGAAATTGCAGACAAGCATAAAAACCATTTCCGTTGTCAATGATGATGGTGATGCCCCAAAAAGTTAAAAAAAATATATATATGAATAACTGAAAAAAAACCTAACCAAACAGATTGACATTAATTTTAATTTTTTAACAATATACAAGAAGGAAAAACCATACGTACTAAACAAAAAAAAATTAAATAAACAATCGAAAAGATTGTAAATGAAAGATATGAAAATGCAAAATAAATTATATAAGTAAAAAAAAAACCAAAACGAATAAATTTAAAATAAACTGTCAAATTAAATATGGCAGCAGAAGAAGAACAACAACAAAGAACATAAAATATCAAAATCCTAATGGTGAAGAAAGACTTTGCAAGTCTTGAAAAAGAAACAAAAAAGATTCTACTGATTCCAAGCAATGGTTTCGATGAATGGGATCCCTCATTTTGTATAAATTGTAAACAGTTGAGACTTCATCAGTCAGACAGCCAAGCCAGCAAAGTTAAATTTATACAAAATAACAAAACAAAACCAAAATGGGTTGTATATGACTGGCTGTCTGTCTATTGGAATGGACTAAATGTATAAAAATGCCTAAATAATAAAAAAAACACACACACAAAATGTTTGTACACACATCGCCATCGCTGGCCGTCCATAAGTTAACAGTCAGTCAGTAAGTTTCAGGCTTCAGAGTCATCATCGACCAACCGATCGTCATGTCTCAGAATCTTATGTGTATTATTTTTTGTTAAAGAGAGTGAAACACAATATTTTAAACATAAACAGCAAATAAAACCAAAGTTGAATTTTTAAACATCTAAAATACAACTCTACACTATACTACAGCAAACCATTCGAAATTCAAGGTCAAACGTGTTAAAATTTTCAAACCGGCCGTTCAACTTGATAACTTTTATTTTTTTTTCTTCGTGTTTTGTGTTTTTTTTTTTGTCATCGTCATGTGTTGAAGAGAAGTCCGTAGAATCGCAAATCTAAACAAAAATGTATATAAAGCGAAATTAAAACGTAACATCCTAATGTACCCTAAAGGCCTGATGGTAACCATCGGACCATACAACCAATTGAACCACGTTTAGTTTTTTTTTTCTTCTTTCCTTTGCCAGTTTGTATTTGTGTGTGTTTTTTTTGTATCTCTCACAAAACTTTTAATATCAACAAGTTTGTATGTGTAGAGTTGGGGGAAAAAAGGGTTTACCCTTCGTGCCATAATTTAAAATAATCCAGAAAGAAGAAACTAATAAAAATTCCGAAAATAATTTAGAAAAAAAATTATACTTGGATCTAGTTTATAGCTCTAATACAGTGGTAGACATTCGTTTGTACGCAATATATTTTTAACTTTTGAAAGAAAGTAAATAGTGTTTTAAGAAAAAAGGTTTGCGGAATAGTTTGATACTATCTTCGTTACAAAATTATAATATAAAATTGTAATATTATTTGCTCTATTAGCAATTCCAGAGAAAAAAATCAAATTTGTCTGAGACATTCGTTTGTACGCACTTTACATAATTTATAATAACCATACAAATGATTTGTACATTTCTCTTTTTCTTATCATAACATTTAGTAGGACCTCCATAATTGTTACTGACATAATAGATTTCATTAGATTTTGGATAGGTCAATTTTTAAAGCGCTTCAAAAAGAATTTCCGAAGGTCATGCTTAAAAAATTTTTTATGTTATTTAAATGCTAAAAAAGTATGTTTTTTTGTTTATAAATCTTTTCAACTATGATTTTAAGAATGATTTTGATTTGTTGTGTCTTAAAATTCCGCCTGGTTAAGGAAGAGAATTAAAATATTTGTCGGAAAATCAATCCAAACCCTTGTCAAATTTTTGGATAGAAATTGTATCTCGAGTCGCAATTTTTCATTATTTTTTCTGCTAAACAGTCTTCTAATGAATCAAAGAATATTCCAAATCTAATTTTGGGTGAAAAAATTCCGATGGAAATCTGAAATTTGTATAAGAAACATGTCTAATGCACCACAATTTCCCAATCGAAATCTAATTTGTACTTCTAGCAGCGTTTTGGTTCAATTCGCACAATGCGTTATTGTAACGACTTAGAGAATATAAGTTTAACTTATTTTCACTTGAAAATATTAACTTTTAGAAATTACTCATATCCGATATCGGTCCGTATGGAGAGTGCAGTTTTCTCTCCTTATGAATCTTAATAAATCTTGGTTTACAAGCAATTCCTTACACAGTAATGACTAAATCAAGGATAAAGGAATGATAATAGATCTATTATTGCAAGGAGTAAAATTTTTTGTCTTTATTTCATTAAGAAAATAGGGATTTTGTGTCATAATTTTTAGTTTTTTTGTAACATTACTCTTGTAAAATCGAGTAAGGAAGCCATTTTTTAACAGTTTTTCATAGTTTTATGCTATTTTTAATACAGCATGAGTATCTATTACGAAATATTAAAAAATCTTGTTCAAAATAATTCAAAATTTTGACATTTTGATAAAATATTTCCTAATTTAGCTTCGACAGCGATCAAATCGCAATTTCTACAAATAATATATCTTTATAAAGATTTTTATAATTCGTATGGCTATAAAATATATTAATTTTATATCTAAACCCCCAATACTCGCTCAAAAGAATTCAATTATTCTCGTAAAAGTAATAATTACATGACTGCGTACAAACGAATGTCTCAACGAAAATAAATTTTTTGTCAGATATTTTTATTACAGAAAAAAATTTTATAATATTTTTCTATTATTTAATAACTATGATGTATTCAATCCAGTTTCTAAAAAAAGTTTTACAATAAACCCAAAAATGGCTTTAAAAATCAAAGAAAACATGTTGCGTACAAACGATTGTCTATCACTGTATGTAGGTTTAAATAAGCATTAAAAGTCTATGATCTTTCTCCAGCTTTTTTAACGAAATCTAAGTTTGATCTATAGACTTAAACGTTTGGACAGAACAGGTTCCTCATTCTAGAGATTAATATCGAAAATTATATACTGACTTTTTGTAATTGTTCGAATTTTGTGGATCCTGATCTTCATCTATAGAAAACAGATTTTTAATAAAATTTTCTTATCTATAGAAACCTGATCGATAGTAATAAACTAATATTGCATCTGATCTGAAGCAGATAATTAATACATAGTAAAATTTCAATAAAAAACTCATTAATAAGGATTTTGATTTAAAACTGATCTTTAGTAAAGTTTTTTATAGAAAACTGATTTTTAGTTTTCGATGGAAAACCGATCGTTAGTGATGTTTTCTATATCTTTATCTTTAGTATCTTTATCTTTAGTAAAGTTTTTTCTATAAAAAACTGATCGCTAGTAAAGCTATCTATAGAAAACTAATTGTTCGTTAAGTTTTCAATAGAAAACTAATCGTTAGTTAAGTTTTCTACAGAAAACTGATCGTTAGTAAAGTTTTCTATAGAAAGCTGAGCGTTAGTATAATTTTGTATAAAAAAGGTTGTAAGTAAAGTTTTCTATAGAAAAGTGATCGTTAGTAAAGTTTTCTATAGAAAAGTGATTGTTAGTTAAGTTTTCTAGAGAAAACTGATCCTTAATAAAGTTTTCAACAGAAAACTGTTCGTTGGTAAAGTTTTCTAGAGAAAACTGATCGTTAGTATAAACTGATGGTTAGTAAGGTTTTTTATAGAAAACTGATTGTTAAGTTTTCTAGGGAAAACTGATCGTTAATAAAGTTTTCTACAGAAAACTGATCATTAATAAAGTTTTCTACAGAAAACTGATCGTTAATAAAGTTTTCTACAGAAAACTGATCGTTAATGAAGTTTTCTACAGAAAACTGATCGTTAATGAAGTTTTCTACAGGAAACTGATCGTTGGTAAAGTTTTCAAGAAAAATCTGATCGTTAGTAAAGTTTTCGATGGAAAACCGATCGTTAATGATGTTTTCTATAGAATGCTTATCTTTAGTAAAGTTTTTTCTATAAAAAACTGATCGTTAGTAAAGTTATCTATAGAAAACTGATTGTTCGTTAAGTTTTCTATAAAAAACTGATCGTTAGTAAAGTTATCTACAGAAAACTGATCGTTAGTAAAGTTTTCTACAGAAATCTGTGCGTTAGTATAATTTTTCCATAGAAAACTGATCGTTAGTGAACTTTTCTATAGAAAACTGTTCGTTAAGTTTTCTATAGGAAACTGATCGTTAGTAAAGTTTTCTATAGAAAACTAATCATTAATTAACTTTCTTATAGAAAACCGATAGTTGGTAAAGTGTTCTATAGAAAACTGATCGTTAGTAAAGTTTTTTATAAAAAACTGATCGTTATTGAAATTTTCTACAGAAAAGTGATCGTTAGTAAAGTTTTCTATAGAAAACTGATCGTTAATAAAAGTGTATATAAAAAACCGATCTTTAATTAACTTTCCTATAGAAAACTGATCGTTAGTATAATTTTTATTTGTGTTTTTGTTAATCCCTCATTCACCAACTCGCAAACCCTAAAAAAGACAAAATCTTAGACATATAGTAAGAGACAAAGACAAAGAAGAACTTTTGCTTTTATTATTTGAAATTCGTTCTTTTTTCTACAACACAAATTTCAAATGAAATGATGAGTAACAGCTTACGGAAAGATGAATGTTAAATTTCGGTCTTTAGAAAAAAAAACGAAAACCCAAAAAACAAAGCTTAAATTAAACAAGCTTCAAATCACACAAAAGAGACAGACATTTTACTAAGACAACAAATTTTATAGCTGTATTTGCCCCCCCCCCCTCCAAAAAAAAAAAAAAAAACAGTATGTATAATTTTTGCGACCATTTTGGGAATAAAATCATTTCAAAACAAATAATTACACGAGTTTTACACAAATGATCATAAAAATTGAGTTCAGAAACACCAAAAAAAAATAATAATAATGAAAAAAAAAACTGTTTTTGTATGAATTTACAAATAAAATGTAAAATAAAGCTTTAATTACAAGTTTAAGAAGAATTTTGTAAAATATATTTAACAACAATAATGACTTATAAATCATTTGTTAAATAAAATACTTGTTTTTTAGGCTAAAAACAACAAATTAATGAAATTAAACAAATATTATGTTCTAAATGTTTAAACAATAAAAAAAATTATTTAAAAACTGGAAATTAGTTCAATGACTTATTATTAAAATTTAAGTTAAATTCACACCTACGGGTTGTTGGCAGTTGTAGAGCTTTGTAAAGGGACAATAACACAATTTCGGCAATGGTAAAGGAAACCGGGCATACCAAAGGTGGGAGTTGGTCAAGGATATTAAAGAAGAATTTTGAGAAATGTTTGTTAAAAAGAGAGAACATTTTCTTACATCCCATTAAAATCTCCATACATGTGCTATTTTCTGATTTAATTAAAACTTTCAATATACTAGTTAAAAACTTGATCAATTTTGTTGTGGCATTTTACAACCACTTTTAATTGCTTAACAATAATTTATTAATTCAAATGCTTAAATTTGTTTAAATGATTAATCACTTACGCATAATTCAAAACTTTATTATCAGTTTAAAATAGTCGCTGAGATTTTTATAGATGACTTTAAATCGATTAATGGTGATTTATTGTCAAACAGCTAGAAACCAAAAATTTTAAAATTCCATAAAAACAAATTTAAATTCAATAATAATAATAAAATTATAAAAATCTAACAAAATCATTAACAATAAAATAAATTTATTAAGTCTTTTATAGTTATCTAAACAAAGCAGGGTTTGTTTGGGTTTGTTTTTTTTTACATTTTTTGCTATGATAAGAAATAAAACAAGAAAACGTGCAAAGATAAAGAAATTAAAATGAATTAATAAATAGACAACAATAAAGAACGGGGTGAAGTTGTATTAGAAGATGCCCTACTTTAATAATGAAATAATGAAAGTGAGAGTTAACCAAAGAATCGTCGTTAGATGACACAAAATGAGACAATTCTAGAGATTAAGATGAGATTATCTGTGCTCATAAAGATCATTTTTCTGTAATGGATTTTGAAAGAAAATAGAATTTATTTTGTATCAAATTTTCTACATTGCTACAGTTTCCAAAAAATTAATTACTTCTCAATAGTTTCATACAGAAAGCTGATAACATGGTTTATATAAAACTGATCATTAGTAAAGTTTTTTTACCTAATCAATGTTAAACTTTTCTATAGAACATCAAGTATTTTATATAAAATATCGGTTATAACGAATTTTTTAGGAAAATTATCGTTAGAAAAGGTTTCTATGAATAACAGATCGTTGAAAACTGATCGCTAAGCGTTCTCTCAAGAATAGTTTAAGTTTTTTATAGACAACTGATCATTGATAAAGAGATCAGCTTTATAACGATAAAAAGTTATCTGTAAAAAATCTTCTATTAATTATTTATCGTTAATGAAGTTTGATATAGAATACTAATCGTAAGTAAGGTTTTCTATGGAAAACTGATCGCTAGTAAAATTTTCTATAGAAAACTGATCGTTAGTAATGATTTTTATAGAAAACTGATAGTTAGTAAAGTTTTCTATAGAAAACTGATAGTCAGTAAAATTTTCTATAGAAAAGTGATCGTTAGTAAAGTTTTCTAAAGAAAACTGATCGTTAGTAAAGTTTTCTACAGAAAATTGATCGTTAGTAAAGTTTTCTATAAAAAATTGATCGCTAGTAAAGTTAGTAAACTTTACTAACGATCAGTTTTCTATAGAAAAGTGATCATTTGTAAAGTTTTCGATAGAAAACTGATCGTTAGTAAAGTTTTCTAAAAAAAATTTATCGTAAGTAAAGTTTTCTACAGAAAACTGAAAAATTTCCTATAAAAATTAATCAAAACTGATCGTTAGTAAAGATTTCTATAAAAAATTATCGTCAGTAAAGTTTTCTATAGAAAATTGATCGCTAGTAATGTTTTCTATAAAAAACTGATCGGTAGAAAAGTTTTCTATAGAAAACTGATCGTCAGCAAAGTTTTCTATAGAAAACTGATCGTTAGTAAAGTTTTCTATAAAAAAAAATTATCGTCAGTAAAGTTTTCTATAGAAAATTGATCGACAGTAAAGTATTCTATAGAAAATGGATCGTCAGTAAAGTTTTCTATAGAAAATTGATCGTTAGTAAAGTTTTCTATAAAAAATTGATCGTCGGTATAGATTTTTATAGAAAATTGATCGTCAGTAAAGTTTTCTATAAAAAACTGATCGTTAGTAAAGTTTTCTATAAAAAAATTATCGTCAGTAAAGTTTTCTATAGAAAATTGGTCGTAGGTAAAGTTTTCTATAAAAAATGGATCGCTAGTAAAGTTTTCTATAAAAAACTGATCGGTAGGAAAGTTTTCTATAGAAAATTGGTCAAAGGTAAAGTTTCCTATAGAAAACTGATCATTAGTAAAATTTTCTATAGAAAAGTGATCATTTGTAAAGTTTTCGATAGAAAACTGATCGTTAGTAAAGTTTTCTAAAAAAAAATTGATCGTCTGTAAAGTTTTCTATAGAAAACTGATCGTTAGTAAAGTTTTCTATAGAAAACTGGTGGTTAGTAAAGTTTTCTATAGAAAACTGGTGGTTAGTAAAGTTTTCTATTGAAAACTGATCATTAGTAAAGTTTTCTATAGAAAACTGATCGTCGTTTTCTACTGAAAACGAATTGTTGTTTAAGCTTTATGTAAAAAAATTTATTGTTGTTGAAGTTTTCTATAGAAAACAAATTGTTTTGAAAATTGTATATAGAAAACTGAACGTTAACCATTTTTTTGTATTGCAAACTGATATTTTTCCATAGAAATCTGTTCGATCGTCAACATATATTTATTTTTGTAATGAATTTTAGAGAAAATTAATTTTATTTTTTTGCCTTAACTCTAGTCTAAATAACAGATAACTTAACAGGCCTTGAAGAGGGGCGTATGACAACCGGCAACTTATATTTAGAAAGCAAATTGTATTGAAAATTTACTTAAATATAAATTGTGAAATATATGAAGGTAAAGTTACCAAAAATAGGTACACATTTTTATCAAAATAAAAAACACACAAACACAGCTTAACTCATCAAAGAGTTAAGGGACAGGTGACTAATACCAGGTGTTACATACGCAATAAAACAGCCAATATATGCACCCTCATCTAAGTAACACAAAATTTAAAATTAGAAAAAAAATTTACTTTGCAAATAGTAATAGACAATAAATTGAATACATTGTACACGATAAAACAACCAAAGCAACTTGGAAGTATTATACAAGTTTTGTATAATGTGTGTGTGTATCTAGCTCCAGTATCTATCTGTAGTATCTTATCAGTGTTTTCATAATTTGTATTTAGTTTTGAGGGGGTACAATTAAACAAACTCATTAAATAAATTTTCTAAGTACATATTATTAGTTTTTACTGCAGAGAGGTACGCATTTAAAGTAAATAATATTTTTAAAAGAGATTGTTTTACCAGTACTCCACCCCTTTACTAATATTTAACAAACGCCTGCTGCTGCATTTGGGTTTTATAAAACTACAAAAAAAAATAGTTTGCACAAACTGTATTTACATAAATAGTTTTATTTTGTATATCTTTTTCTGCTTTTAGTTTGTGTAAATATTTGTATTTTTCTCTGTGAAAAAAAGTACCGATTTAAAATAATTATAAACATATTTAGTTGTTATACAAACAGTGATAATAAAACGATGAAATTGTTTTATAAGCAAATTCTCTTTGGAGTTTTGGATTTTATAAAGCTTATAAAAAGGGGTATTTAAGAAATATTAGTCATATAAACAGAAGTTAGGGTAATATTAATAAAATAATTAAAAATGTATTCAACAACAAATAAAACATTCGTAATAGAAGAAAAACTTTCACTTTTAAGTAATAGAAAATGTGATTGAGATAGAATTGAAATTTAAATTCAACGTTATGAAATTAACTCTTTAACGTATACGGGACACCGGTGTCCCAAGATTTTTTTAATTTTTCTCAATGCAGAGCGCAATGTTGAGCTCACAGCTACAATAAATGGTTATTTCTAAAGAAATCTAATTTCTATTTTAGAATTTGATTCCACTTCAGGACAAAAAGGATAATATCCTGCGATATCCTTCGAAAACACTTTTTCCACTTTTCATCAAAAATTATCAATATACTTCAAAATAAAGTGTGTAGTGAACTCATTTTCATAAAAACTCCAGCGGTTTAGTTTTGTGCGTGAAAGGGTTAACTGATCTTAAATACAAGTTTCTATAAAAACCAGTAATAAAAATTTTCAGAAGAAAACTGATAGTTGTTAAATTTTTTAATAGAACATAAGAATCGATCTGTATCTTAAGTATTTCTATAGAAAATTGATCGTAGTTAATTTTGTTTATAAAAAAAATTGATCTGTAGTAAAGTTTTCTATAAAAAACTGATCGTTTATAAATTTGTTTGTAGAAAACTGATCGTTATTAGAAGTTTGCTGTAAAAAAAGATTGTTGATTTAACTTTCTGTACAAAACTGATGTATTCTCCAGAAAATTGATCGAAGTTAAAGTTTTGCATATAAAATTGTTCAAGTTTGAAGAGTTTTTTAGAACCGATATGTAATAAAGGTTTCTGTGCAAAAATATAATTGAATTACTTTTTTGTAGAAAACTGATCATTCTTAAATTTTTCTACTAAAAACGGATTGTTGTTTAAGTTTTTTTCTATAGAAAACATATCTTCAATAAAGTTTTCTATGTATAAAAATCTGATCATTCATAAGATCTTCTGTGGAAAACTGATCGTGATTAGAGTTTTTAATAGAAAGTTCATTACAGTTAAAGTTTTTTTGTAGAAAATCATTGTGTAATATTGTAACTGATAACTGATAATATATTCTCTAGAAGTCTAATATCTCTTACATTATTCCATAGCAAACTGATCGAAAAGTTTTTAAAAAGTTTTCAGTAAACTAAACTTGCTTAAATGTTTCTATAGATAACCGAAATATAGAAAACTGATCGTTATTGTCTAGAAGTCTGATCTCTCCTACATCGTTCTATAACAAACTGATCGATAAAGTTTTAAAAAAGTGTTTAGTAAACTGATCTTGCTTAAATTTAGATAGATAACCAAGATATACAAAACTGATCATTATTAGTTATTATTAGTAAAGTAGTAGTTAGTTAGTTAGTTAGTTTGAAAGGAGGATGTACATATATACATCAAATCCGAAGAAATACACCTAGGCCTCTATCGGGCCTGTTGTGCGCTCCTTAACCAGTGCCTCAGGTGGGAATCGAACCCACCACCTCCGGTCTACCAGACTAGAACACTAACCACTAACCCACCGGAGGCCACCTAGTAAAGTAAAGTAGTAAATGTAGTAAAATGTTATCGAAATTGATCGAAGTAAAAGTTTTGCAAAAATATGATAGAAACAAATTTTGTAAAAAAAACTGAACTTCTTAAATCATTGTTTAAATTTTTTATAGAAAACAAGTGGGGGCCCGGTCCGCGTTGCAGGCCCATGAATAGCCATGTGGACTATACACGTAATGATCTATGTACCCATCAAATTTTAAAACAATCGGTTTAGGTGTAATTGACTAAAAATTAAAACTTCGACGCCATCTGTCGGACAAATGTAAAACTTTTCAGGAAAACTTCTCACGATCCCTGGTGCCTTAGTGACTGAGTTTATCGATTACGAACAAAAACAAGTAAGAAATTGTAGTCGGGCGAAGCCGACCCTATAATACCCTACACTTGTTACAAAAATAAAATGTGATTTAATTTTCATAATAAAGCATTTAAGTTGAATTGTACCTTGCCTCAGATATACTTAAGCCATTTATTGTTGAATAAAATTGTGGACATTTAAGTCAAATTTTGAAGGCGACTTTGTATAAGGGCTACGGTCAAATGAGACCCTATAATTATAAAATTCATGAGAGTCATCAAGGCTAGTATACGAGTATATTAAACATAATTATCAACTAAGAGGCCCTATTCGTCGGGTTCAGTTTTATGGAGGCTAGGTGAAATAATGGACCGATGTTAATAGGTTTCGTCTCCGGTATCATAGAAGATCATGTGCCAAATTTCATTGAATTATCATCAAAATTGCGACCTGTGGTTTGATTACAAGGTTTAAAAGCCCTATTCAGGGGTTCAGTTGTATGGGGGCTAGGTGAAATAATGGACCGATGTTAATAGGCTTCGTCCCTGTGACAATAGAAGATCATGTACCAAATTTTATTGAATTATCTTCAAAATTGCGACCTGTAGTTTGATTACAAGGTTTACATGGACGGACAGGCAGACAGACGGACGGACATAGCTAAATCGACTCAGAAAATGATTCTAAGCCAATTGGTATACTTTAAAGTGGGTAGGACCAATATTATTGTGCGTTACAAACATCAGCACAAACCCAATATACCCTCCCCCCTAAAGTGGTGTAGGGTATAAAAACTGATCGCCGAAGAAATTTTCTAAACCTTTTTAATGATTTCCATGCAAAACTGTTCTTTATTAAGTAGTCTACTGTTTATGACATTTGGCATTTCTCACATACTTTCTCACCCTTAAATATTTGTTATACAAACAATTCTTATACAAAAGGCGAATCTTCTAGAACAAAGCGAAATTAAGATAGTTTCTAATTGGACTAAAAAGAATGAAAGAGAACAAAAAAGGAAGCATAATATTTACAAGAACACCTGTAGAATTTTATGTTTTCACTTTTGTAAATAAAACATAAACACAAAAATGATATAAATAAAAAAGGAAATAAAAGTTAAATGTTAAAAAATAGACTATAAAAAATAAAAAAACAACAAAACTGTAGCAAAAAAAGGACATAGACAACTGAAGTATGGGAAAATTAAAAAAAAAAACTGTTAACAGGTATAAAAATATACAATCATGTACAAAAACTGAATACATGTTAAAGAGCTTGAATAAAGACCATGGAAAAAAATAATTGGTAGAGAAAATAAAGCATGTAAATTATAGTTAAAAAACAATATTAAAAATATCTTTATTTAATTAAAAAGAAAAGACAACAGACGAGAAAAAAAATCATGTTAAAATTTATTTATATAAAAAAGAGGAATTAATTTATTAAATAATGTTTTCATAAAGTTTTTAAAGCGTAATTTTGTTTTGTCAAAGGAATAATAAAATGTTAAGGTTTAAATAAAATTTTTGCAATAAAATATGTAATAAAATATAAAAATAAGTTAATAAATTGACACAACTACATTAAAGGCATAATATTTTTATAAAAATTATTTCTTAGTAGTTTAATAAAGATCACACAATGGTATTTAAAAAAAATGAGTCAAGGCAAATTAACAGCTGTGAAATTTTATATTTGGCGATTAGTTTCAGAATGTTGTTTCAAAAATTAGTAGTAATAATGACAGCAAAGCCATGGTCCAAATTTTGCAATAAAATTTTATTTTATAAAAATTTAAGGCCTATAAGATTTGTTTCCTTTTCTGCATGTTTTGTCATTATTATTTTTTTCTTTTTTAAGACGTCTCATATTCTGTAAATTGATTTTGCACAAAAATGTTATTTTGAACATCAACTTTAATTAATATTAATTTAAGTATTAATCAATTTAACAATGTCCGTCCATGTATTGAACTACGAAATTTTCATTCAATCAGGATCCTATATGTCTCATTTTATATTTCTATATCTATTCAATATTGCTGTTAAATGAAAAAGTACCAGTTAAAGAACGAAAAAGTTCCCGATAGTGCCCTTTTCATCAGGATGCTGAGTGTTTAATTTTACGAAAAACGCTTTTTATAAATTTTTTCAGTATTCTGTGCGTTTCTAGGTTCAATATCAGGATCAAAATATACGTTTCGATTATACGTTTCGAGTTTCAATATTGCAGAAAAATCAAGAAGTTGTAAGAATCAGTTGTATAACGAAAGAGTTTCAAAAAGTAAACTTTTGTAGATACTATAAAGCTAGGGTGTAAAAAAGATACCTAAATATTGGTATTTCCAAAATTCCCTTCTTATTGGATCTATTATGATCTGTCCAAATTTAAATTTTCTAGCTTCAACCCTGTATACTTTTTAGCACCCGACGCTATATAACTTACACCAATGAAAGACCATATCTTGATGTTATTGCAATCCCCGGAAGAGGTGCCTGGAATGTAAACTGGTGATGATAAAATGAATCCTAGGCCTTTCCTTAGAATGATTTGACATGGAAGAGGTCCCTTAGGGGTGCACGGAGTGGCTGTGGTTTAAACCCGCGGGAAGAGAATGTCGGTTAAAAGACTGATGCATCAACTACCCCACAGAGAAGTGACAGTGGGACTAAACGTTGGAAATGAATTGGTGTTAATTATATATGATACAGGATGGATGAAGGTTATACGGAACTTTCCCACCAGTATACTTAGAGTGAATATGTTGAATGTTGTTCTCTATGAGCCTGTCGAATGAATGGGAAGTGTGTGACTGGTGATGGTTGAAAGCTATCTTATAAAAATGATATCATTGAAGAATCCTTCCTTGTTCAGGTATGTTCAGGGTTTACTCTTTTCATACCAGAATTACCACAGTGTGTTCTCTGTAGGTAAGAATAAAGTTCTCGGCTGTACTGTCGCCGACTCAACCCATCTGCGTGGTTGTAAACGGAAGTGATATTTTTAGCATTTCGAAAGTTAAGCAACGGGGAAGCAATGGTCAGAGATAATATAGCTCGAGTACTTGAGCAAAGTGCTTGTACATGGACCGGCAAAACCATGAACAAAAATTGACACCGGCGTATAAGATACCCAAAGGGGCGTTGGTGAGTCGTCTAGTCAGCTCACCCAGTGTTTGAAAGTGTTCACCTAAAGCCCACCTAGTTTTATCGCAACATTCTCCCCATTTTCTAAAGGGGTCTTCGTATGGAAGCTAGGGTGAGGACCGATAAAACTTAGTTGTGCCGACGAGAATATTAACCAAAATAATAGTAAAAAGTTCAATAATACGATAATTTCATTGAACTGTCTCCAAATGTCCGACCTGTTGATTGATAACAAGATTTACAAGATATTTTCGGGTGTTCAGTTGTATGGGGACCGATTCTATCCATTTTTAATAGAATTCGTCCCTGAAAAGATAGAAGATCATGTAATAATTTTCATTGTACCTATTACGTAGATTCAAAATTGCGACTACAAGGTTTAAATCGACTCTGAAAATGATTCTTAAGATGGGGAGTAGGACCAATATTATAGTTCGTTACAAACATCAGCACAAACCCAATATAATCTACTCACTAAAGTAGTGTATAATAACAAATCACTCAACTAAATTCTGTAAAATCCGGCCAATTGACTCAAGTCCCCGAAATTCTCTTTCATTTTATCAATAAATGGTGAGTTATATGGCAAAAGAAGACTTTTCGGTAGAAATGCCAAAATTAACATTTTTTGTTATATGTAACTCCAAAATGAATCGGCGGATCTGTTATTAATGATCGTTCCTTAAAAATCTATCTTAATAAAAATCTATCTTAATAAAAAATCTAAAATTTTTAAATAAATACATTCTCAAAAAACACTTTTTACAGATGTATCAAAATTAAAAACTATTTTAATTTTTTCCATAAATAATTAGGGGATTAAATGGGCTTTTCGTAAAGCTATCAAGACATAATAGTGACAGACAAAAAAAATACATTTTTAAACAAATTAAAATTAAATGGACAATGATTTATGACTTAAATATTAAAACAAAACAAATGTAGTTGTGCCATAAGTAAAAAAAAGTTTAATAAATAATAAAAAATTTAAATAAAAAACTTACAGTTTGTATAAGTTGAGAAATAGGAACCAAAAGTTGTAGAAAATTGCTTTGCAGGCAAAAAATTTAAGTTTTTTAAGTTTTTTTTAACACTTTTTTGTGGTTTAAGCAGTTTTGGATTGCAAAAGTATTTATAGTTTTATAATAAAAAAGTAACTTTTTAAGAGCACTTGAAATTTTTTTTCAATAAAACTGGTAATTTTTTTTAAAATTGAAAATAATTTAAAATCCGTTTTTTATAAAAATAAGCACAAAATAAAAAAGGCAAGATAGATATTTAAACAATTAGGAGAAAAAACACGCACTGTAAAGAAATTTTTGGGATAAAATTAAGGGATTTATAAGGCAAGGTGAGCCTTTAAGGGGTTAAACTTTATTTTAGTTTTTTTTTTAATTGTTAGATGAAAAGCAGCACAAAAGGGATTTATGATAATAAAAGGGATGATGGTAGGAGAAAAACTGATCACGCCAATGAAAAGGAATTTGCAAAAAGAAGAAATAAGTAAAAAAGAAGCACACAAGGAAGTCGTAAAAGAAAACTTGATTAAATAGCTCAAGATGACAGACACGTTGTTATTCATATGACGTGATGGTTTAATGGTACGACTTTAAGTATTCCCAATAAAAAAAAAGGGGGTTGAATTTTGTGTTTCTTCCCGGAAAACAATGTTTAGACTGAATAAATTGTTGTATTTTTTATTTAAACAAAAAATTATTAATTTACACTAAATAAACACAAAACGCGAAAATTATTAAAACAAATAAAGAAAAAAAATCTTGCAATTAGACACCGAGAAATAAATTTTAAACGAACGAATTACAAAAAAAAATAACAAAATGATTAAAAACAAACAAATAAACAAAACGATAAATAAACTTTTTTTGTGCTCAAATTTCAAAAAATTTTAACAAAAACACATAGAATTATAGATTAAAATATTTTGAAATTTATAATGTATTATAATTTGAAAACAGTAGTTTTTGTTATAAATTTGCGCGTTTTTTTTTTTTTTTTGCCTTTTTGTTTATCGTTTAGCAATTTGCAGGGAGTAACCCAATAATTAGTTTGTTTCACTTATTGTGTTGCTGCTTTTTATTTTGTATCGCTTTACACGCGGTTTTATGTTAGAGCTTTGATTTGAAATTCAAACACTTTCATTTTCTTTTACACTACATTCGCTATTCTGCTTCTTATTCTATTCGTCACTACTTTGTTTTTGTTGTTTTTTTTTTCGGCAAATTTTATTAGTAAAAACCACTTGTTGTTAATGCTTTGGGAGCAAATCCCTTTAATTATCGTGTTTTTTAAAACAATTTATTTGCAATATAAACACACACTTTGTTTTTTTTTTAATTCTTATTCAGCTGCTTTTTCTCTTTAAATCACACAAAATTCTATTTGATTTCAATTTAACAATTTATAATAAAAATTTAATAAATAAACTTCTTTAAATTCCACTGTGTAGTTCACACGACGATTTCTGTGTAAAAACTGACACCAGAAAAAAACGAAACTGTAAATTGGATAACAAACAACAAAAATCAAAATGAAAAATAAGAAGAACACACAGACAAGAAATAAAAACAACACACAAAAAAAATTAAAAAACGACAACAACAATAGCAAACATACATAATGAGCGCGAGTGTGAGAGCGTAATTGCAGAAATTGTTTTGAAAAAAAAATAAATAAATTGAAAAAAACAACAACAATCTATTCTCTTGGGAGTGTATAGAAGAGTAGATAAAATTTGTAGATTTTTCTTTCGTTAATTTGAGTTAAAAACACGATCATTATTTAGTTTTGTTGTTAGCGTTGCCATCCATTTGTTGTGTAGACATTTCAGCTGACAGGCAGAGTTTATCTGATATCGTAATTTATGTCAACTTTCATGGTTGCCATGTTCTTGTTTATTAAGTGGCAATAGTTTTATTTAAAGAGAAAACCACTTGTTATGAATAAATTTAATTTAGTTTAGTGTTTTTAACATAGCAGAAATATAGAAGGTAGTGTCAATCTCTCATTATTTTTTTAAATTCTCTATCTGACATGCTTAAGGATTTTGAAGTTTTCGTTAAATTAGTGATACCATATACAGTTTAATTTTTCCCATTTAATAATGAAATTTTTATATATGCTTTGAAGTTTATGTAAAAAATTTATAAAAATAATTTCAATTCAGTTAGAAAATATTATAAAAATTGTTCTTTTGAATAAAATCACATTTATATTAAAATCTTTGAAAACTAATTTGTAAAATGAATTAGAGAATAAATTTTAGAATTTCAGGCAGGAGATCTTGATGTAACTTTAAGTCAAAAAATTTTCAGCTCAATAAACGAAATACCAATAGATGATTCGGAACAACTTGAGGCAAATAACTATTGATCCAAGTGTATATAGAAAAATCTAATTATTTTTACAGATTTCAGAAAATCAAACTGAGCAGTTTTTAGATGAGGTTTGCGATTTAAATGATGTTGAATTCGATGGTTTAGAGAATTTTGGCGATTACATTATTTCAAAGATGGGTCTTACAGAATTTCGCTTTAGAACTTCAGAAAAAAATGATCAAAATTATACCTATACAAATTTATTGTTCGAGGGAGGGTTATATAAGCCAAATACCAACTTTTTGAACCATTTGGAATACTTAAATTCAATTTTTTAAGATATAATGAAAATTCACTGTCAAGTAATCTAAATTATACGTCAAATTTGTTAAATTTATCTAAAATCGATTTAGATAAGAAAATTGTTAAACGATTTTATCTAGGCCGAACATTTTTCCGAATTAGGTTTTTAAACCGTCATTTAAAAGAAAACAAATACATATTCACACAACAATAAAAAAATGAAAAAAATTCTCACTTAATAAACCCGAAATGTGTTTTATTTATAAGTTTGTAGAGGAAATCAGTAATTTAATTAACTTTCTTTAATATAACATACATTTTATTTAGATAAATTAACTACACATTTTTTGTAAAATATTTCTTGAAATCCATTATTATTTTTAACATGTGGCAACTCTGTATATAAAGTTTAAAATAAGGAATACGTCAAAAAACCTTATTTAAATTTAATTTTTTTGCTTGAGACTACCTTCTATATTTATGTTGAATCTTACATAGGTTCCAAATAATATCTGTTCATGTACGGTTGTATGCTGACTAGGAGAAATAAAAGACCGATTTCTATAATTTTTATCAGCCTTTGTCATTGGATTCAAAGTATGTGGCAAATTTTAACTTGTATTGAAATTGAGAGATGTAGCGTCCACACAAGATTTACACGGTCACGAAGACGGACATAGCTTAATTGAATCAGAAAGTGTTTCCGAACCGAGTGGTAGACTAAAGGACAGATAATTTTGAGTGTTACAAACATCTGCAAATTGTGCCAGATTTTGGATAGATAATAGTATATTAGACGTACATAGTAAAGTTCTGAAATTTTTCCGATCTCCCATAAAAGGTTCATAAGTTTGTTATGGACCTGATCAAAATTATTCGATATACGACTTTTATTCTCTTTTTTGTCATACGGATGGAATTTCATTTTCGAAAAAAGTTGAAGAAAGTCGAAATAAGTCGAAAAGTCGGAAAAAGGCGAAAACTCGAAAATTGTAGAAAAAAGTCAAAAATAGTCGGAAATTTTAAAAAAGTGGAAAAAAAGTCAAAAACTCTAAAATAGTCGGAAAAACTCGAAAAAAGTCAAAAAATAGTCGAAAAAAAATTCGAAAGAAGTCGAAAATAGTCAAAAAGTCGGAAAAAATCGAAAAGTCGGAAAAAGTCGACTATTTATAAAATACTTATAGTCGAAAAGTCTAAAAGTCGACTTTTAATTAAATGAAAAAAGTCGAAAAATTGACTTTTCATAAAATGCAAAAAGTCGACTTTTAACTAAATGAAAAAAAGTCGAAAAGTCGACTTTTCGTTTAAACTATAGAACCCTAGTAAGTTCTTATACAAACGTATTGTATGCAGGGCTGCCAGATAAATTTGTAGAAATATCGGCAATTTGTTCCCAAAAAAATCGGCATTTATCGGCACTTTGAACCAAAGAAACATATCACAAATTAATTCAAAAATCACAATATTGTTTTTACATACATAACTCTGGGAATTTTTATTCAGAATAGGTCTAATAAAAGAACTCTTTCTAAGGGTACACCGAAACTTTGTTTTACTGGATAAAATCGATTAGAATTTTATCACTTTTCCAGAAAAATTTAAATGTATAATTATTTGTTGAATACTACTCTGTAAAATATTTTAAAATGTTGGTAATGAGTGTAGTTATTTCATACATTAATTGGCAATGTGTGGTCGTTATCAACAACATTAATTACTTTTTTTCAATAGGATTTGTAGCCAATTGTCTAGAGCGTATGTCTAATAAGGAATTAGTTAGTGGTTATAATCCTCGATATTAGAACTTTTTTGAATAAATGTTTTTTACATTTTTGTTAAAACCATTCGAAATAGCACTATAAAATAACTTAATGGAGCATTGAGTAAGACAATAGACTAATAAACACAGAAAATAACTGTAAAGCCGGGAAAGTCGGATAAGCACATTTGTAATCAGTTATTTTCTGGTCATCGTCGAAAAAAAACCGTGTAGGTAAATTTTTGATGGGTAAATTTTAATAATGGGAAATTATCCCCAAATTTTTGTTCAAGATTATTTTTTCCACAAAATGTGTAAATTTAAACCATAAACAATTTCTTCAAAATTTGAAACCTTTTCGGAATTTTCATTCATTTTCATATATCTCGATCCAATTGACATTGCTGATAGAGCAAATTGTGTTTTACCGTAATGTAAATTTTCTTTTCCCAGTTGTATCAAAAGCTCCA
Organism: Lucilia sericata; assembly: GCF_015586225.1. Classification (NCBI taxonomy): domain Eukaryota; kingdom Metazoa; phylum Arthropoda; class Insecta; order Diptera; family Calliphoridae; genus Lucilia; species Lucilia sericata. Next base: position 34,043 of record NW_023995241.1, read on the forward strand.
TGTCATTTTTGTGAAGTTTAGTTTTGACAATAAATTTGTTAGAATTGCAAGAAAATCAATAAATATAACGAATTTACAATATTTTTGGATTGGGTAAATATCGGCATTTTTGAAGCAAAAATCGGTAAATCGGCACTTTACTATTTTTAGGATAAAATATCGGCAAAATGCAGATAAATCGGCAAATGCGATTTGTGCCAAATTATTACCAGTGTATTAACTTTACCAACTCTGACACTCAATCAATTGATTTGTTTGATATCAAACAACAGTGTTTGTGTCTTCGCTTACTGGCTTATTGTGCCTCAGCTAAATATTTTAATAAGCATGACGTCTATCGATCTGGATTTAATAAGATGACATCACTGGAACACTGATTTCTTATGCAAATAAAAACAACATTCAGCGTGCGCACAAGCTTTACATGGACACACAGTCAGATAGACGGATGGAAAGACGGACATACATATGTATGTAGCTAAATCGACTCAGAAAGTTATTCTGAGTCGATTGGACCAATATTTTTGGATGTTTTATATTATTTTTTTCGTGTTCCGTACATTAATGGGCATCAATTTCTACATGAGATTCTTAAAAGGGCGTTTCCTTGGGACACTCTAACGCAACGGTTCCCAAAAGGGGGTCCGCGGACCCCTAGTGGTCCGTAGCAAAATCCTAGGGGGTCCGCGAAGACGAACGAAAAAAATCATGAATAAAAAATATTCTCTATATATTAGAAAATATTAAAAATATCTCCAAATTTTTCATAACTACTAAAATACACAATTTTTATTCAATAATCCCAGATTTGTTGGTGACTTTTTGAATTTTATTGTTTCGGTCATTTATCAGGATGATGCTAGGCCCTACAAATTTATTGTTTCACTTTTATAAAGTAAAATATTACGTGATTTGTAATTTTTATAAATGTATATGTATCGAAATAAATGTTTTTATATCAGACGGATAATGATTTGCCTTAGAATTAAATACTGATACTGGTATCCCGGAATATGATGTTAGGTCACATTTCATAATATTTTTTTAAATTGTAAGCAAAAGTGTTAATCTAGTTAATTTTAAATATAAATATTCCATTCCGACGTGATACACAGATTTTAACTTCATTTTGTTGTCCAATATTATTAAATCAACATCAGAAAATTCATAGTGGTTTGCGTAGTCAAAACCACGCAGTAAAATAATTCGTAGGTATTTTAAAATTCAAATTTAAGATCCAAATTCACAGTACATTCGCAAAGAGTTCAGGTCATATTTTATGTGGGTAACGCATTCCGCAACAACATCGAAGAAGTCTAACTTTCACATATTTTCCTGAAAACTTAGCTTACATACTCAGCTCACTCCTATGCAATCGCAAACAAATTTAGAAACATGACTCTTTAAGCACATGTCGACAATAGTTTATAAAGAGAAATGAACATGAAAGCTCTCATGATCATAAAATTAAACATCATGTTAGAAGTCATTCTATATTTAAAACCATGCAATTGAAAACATCTCCGAAATACTAAATATTCTCAATGTACGGGAATATTTTATAGGGTTTATGGACCAGGACTAAGAGAATTTTCGGATGAACAATTATTTATAACAATAAGATATCAAAATATGTATGGGGGTCCGTGAAATTAAATAAATTCCTCAAGGGGTCCGCGAAGTAAAAAACTGTGGGAACCGCTGCTCTAACGTACATATGTATGACCATAATTCTGACCAATTAAGTCAAGGCTCAATGTTTTATGAAAAATTCATACAATTCAAAAGGTTTTATATAAGTTAATTTTAGCTTATAAATGTATAAAATGATTTTAAGCAACATTTTAGGATATGAAAATTATAATTTTGACCAAGGCTAAATAATAGCTCGCATCGTGTAAATAATATTGAATGAATTTTAGTTTATTAAGTAAATTAACATCACATGAGGCAATTATCATAAACAATTTTAACCCTCAAATACATTTTTTCCCCAACTTAAAAATTCTCACCTTTTCACATAAATTTCAAAAATACCGAATATTCATTCCAACATCTGCCTTGCTATAACTAGCAAAATAATAAATTCTAACGGAGAAAAAAACATTAAGTTGAAAATCAAGAGGATTTTTATCTGCTTGAATTTAAATTTTGAAAATTGCAATGCCAAATAAAAGAGGCAGAAAATGTATGTATGTAGTACAGGGGGAAATTCCTTGAATACATGCATAAATCAAAATTAAATGGAAAATAATTGTACATTTGTATGTATTTCATAATCAAACTGCGTTGTGTAGGTGGTTTTCAGAGGTGTATTTATTTGAAAAGTATTATACAAGTATATATTTGTATATATTTCATGGATGAGCCCAGCAGTTAGAGGAGGATTTAATATTTTGACATACCAGAAGAAATGCATTGCAGAATAAGTTTCCAAGTTGTAATGAAAGTAAAATTTAATTTTACGAAATCGCATAGACTTTTAAAAAATTTGCGAAAAGTTCGTGACTACCTCTGTCCGAACTGCTGGGTACTTATTTTACACATGTTTAAATACACACATTTACGTATAAAAATTAACACACTCTATTTGATATTAAAAGAAAATAGTGCAGAAAATTTATGAAATGAACAAAAAAAGAAAACAAAAAGAAAAACTTTATTAATAAATAAAACGCATTTACGTATGAGAAAAAATACAGGCATTTACACATGCAATTTTTAGCTATTAACAGTGATGGGGAAAATAAAATAATATGTATATTTTTTTAAGAAATAACTGTTATCTGACAGCTCGTTTAAAATAATTGATTTCTTGAATTAGGGTTTTATAAATCCCATGTAAAATTATGGAAGAATCAACTTTTTATTGAAAATCATATAAACATAAAAGTCAAAAAGTTGACTTTTCATAAAATGCGAAAAATCGACTTTTCAAAAATTGCAAAGGTTCAAAATTCGACTTTTCAAATATACAAAATGTCGACTTTTAGTTTCATCTAAAAATTCAATAATTTTTCCTTGGAGTCGATTGATTGATTCTAATTTTATTCTTTTCTAATGTGCTCTGTGTTCTATGTCTCCACAAAGTTGTGATCATTCTGAAGAAAAACCTCTGATAGTTTGTGACGTTGATATTGTTGTTCAATATGACAACAGTTTTGAACACTCTCTTATTGTCAACAAAAGTCGAAGTAGACAATTTTTTCCTAGTCTATAGTATAGTCTAGTCTATAGTCTAGTCTATAGTCTAGTCTATAGTCTAGTCTATAGTCTAGTCTATAGTCTAGTCTATAGTCTAGTCTATAGTCTAGTCTATAGTCTAGTCTATAGTCTAGTCTATAGTCTAGTCTATAGTCTAGTCTATAGTCTAGTCTATAGTCTAGTCTATAGTCTAGTCTATAGTCTAGTCTATAGTCTAGTCTATAGTCTAGTCTATAGTCTAGTCTATAGTCTAGTCTATAGTCTAGTCTATAGTCTAGTCTATAGTCTAGTCTATAGTCTAGTCTATAGTCTAGTCTATAGTCTAGTCTATAGTCTAGTCTATAGTCTAGTCTATAGTCTAGTCTATAGTCTAGTCTATAGTCTAGTCTATAGTCTAGTCTATAGTCTAGTCTATAGTCTAGTCTATAGTCTAGTCTATAGTCTAGTCTATAGTCTAGTCTATAGTCTAGTCTATAGTCTAGTCTATAGTCTAGTCTATAGTCTAGTCTATAGTCTAGTCTATAGTCTAGTCTATAGTCTAGTCTATAGTCTAGTCTATAGTCTAGTCTATAGTCTAGTCTATAGTCTAGTCTATAGTCTAGTCTATAGTCTAGTCTATAGTCTAGTCTATAGTCTAGTCTATAGTCTAGTCTATAGTCTAGTCTATAGTCTAGTCTATAGTCTAGTCTATAGTCTAGTCTATAGTCTTTTTTTTTTTTTTTTTTTTTTTTTTTTTGATGCGCCGGAGGTGTGGAATCTTCAAAAGATGTATCCAACCCGTATTGGAAAACATGCACGACTCGCCTAGGCGTCTACGTACTAAACCACACCCCCTTACGTCCCCCGTCCCCGCGGAACTGCCAATTGGTATTACTTCGCGGGGGGGTTTGCCCATTATTGGGTACACTTCGTTTGTATTACAAAGAATTTGTCAGCACACTGTTGCGGGATGCTTTACGTGCTGTTTCAGCATCACGCAATGTTTTGTTTATATTGCTAATAAACGTATTCACTGCGTCCCATTGCTCTTGAGATTTCAACATTATGCTAATTAAGTTGTTCACTGTAATCTTTTCTCCTAGGCTAGATTCTAGAGCTGTTCTGTTTCTTAAGAATCGTGGACATGCAAATGCTACGTGTTCTGCAGTTTCATCATCTTCGGTGCATTCTGGGCACCTTGGGGAGTTGTCGTGGCCAAAGCGATGCAGATAGCTTCTATAGCCACCATGACCCGTGAGAAATTGTGTTAAGTTATAATTTACTTCACCGTGTCTCCGATTTACCCAAATATTAATAGAAGGGATAAGTCTAAAGGTCCATCGGCCGTTAGGAGAATTTTCCCATCTTCTCTGCCAACTTTCAATACTTTTATCTCTCTCGATTTTACAAATTTCCTTTTTGGTAATCTCCGGATTTTCAAGTAGCGTTTTATATATATTTGATGCTTCCCTTACTGTAATATCTATGGGTACGATTCCTGCAACAACATTTGCTGCTTCCCCTGATATAGTCCGAAAGCCACTACATACTCTTAAGCAACTTCTCCTAAATAAGGACATCATACTTTTTCTTATAGATTTATTGGTCTCTTTCTCCCAGACTGGGGCTCCATATAGGAGTATTGAGTTAGTTACGCGGGATATTAGTATTCTACGGCTTTGTCGCGGTCCTCCGATGTTTGGCATCATTCTTGATAATGCGTTTGATACAATCGTCGCCTTTTTACATGCATATTCCATGTGCTTTTTAAAGTTCAATCGGTCATCTATCATGACACCTAAGTATTTTATTGCTTCCGAAGACACAATTGTGGTCTCGCCTACTTCTACTGATAGTGTTTCTCGTTTCCTTTTTCCGCTAATTAGAACAATCTCTGTTTTATGTTCGGCTAGATTCAGGTTTACTGATGACAACCAGTCTTTGATCGATCTGATTGCTTCGTTTGCGTACAGTTGGACTTCGTCAATGTATCTCGCTTGAACAAGTATTGCAATGTCATCTGCAAAGCCTACAATAGTTGCTTCTTCAGGTATTTTTATTCCAAAAATTCCATTATACATAATATTCCACAACAGGGGTCCTAGGACAGATCCCTGAGGGACGCCTGATGTGACATTATAGGTTTTTATACCACCATCAGTATTAACCCACAAAGACCTATTAGAAAAGTAATCTTTGATTATTCTAATTAAATATTCTGGGGTATTAATATATCTCAGCGACGCTACAATATGTTTCCATCCAGCGGAATTGAAGGCATTTTTAATGTCAAGTGTTATGACAGCACAGTACTTCCTTTGCTTGCCCTTGCCAGCAATTGCTCTCTTGGCATTGTCAACGACAAATTTAATTGCATCAATAGTAGATTTTGCCTTTCGGAACCCATATTGTCTATCGGATAAGCCACGAGCATTCTCAACGACATCCAGTAATCTTTCATATATTAACCTTTCAAGGCATTTACCTATAGTGTCCAGCAAGCATATTGGTCTATATGACTGCGGTTCTCCAAGGGCTTTTCCCGGTTTAGGAATCAAGATAAGCTTTTGTTTCTTCCAGTCATTTGGAAACTTTCCATCTAGGAGGCATTTTTGAAATAGGCGAGCGAATACGGTTGGTCTCAATGTAAGCGCAAGTTTTAGAGCTTTGTTAGGGATACTATCTAATCCTGGAGCTTTGTTGTCACCAATTTTCGAGCACATGTTTGTTATTTCTTCTTCAGTAACTTCGACATCGAAGGATTCTATCACAGTTGGAACATCTGTGTATGGTTCTCCTACGGGAAAAAGGACTTCTACTATATTGTCTATAAGGGAGGGGCATGTAATGTTTTGCGATTTTTTGCCTTTAAGTCGAGCCATTACTACGCGGTAAGCATTACCCCATGGATTGGCATCGGCTTCCCTGCACAATTGTTTAAAACATTCAGCCTTGCTGGAGTTTATGGCATTTTTGAGGTCTTTCCTCGCTTGATGATAATCTTTTCTTCTTGTTGGTAGTTCATACCTTGACTTACATCTCTGGTAAAGTCTTCTAGATCTTAAACATTTTTTCCTTAACAAGGCAATATTGTTATTCCACCAATAATTTTCCTTCCTCCTATTGTTTAAACGTTTCGTTGGCATAGATGCATCACAGGCACTCTTTAGTAGTGCTATGACTTCTTCTGCCATATGTTCTACCTCACTCTCTTCGATTTGGTGGTTACTGAAGATGTCAGTAAAAACATCGGAGTCAAATTTATCTTTCGCCCAACCCTGAAAGATTGTCTTTCCGCGAGGTATTTGCGAATCCCTTCGAATAGAGAACACAATAGCCTGATGGTCGCTGTGGGTATAGTGCTCACTTACTTGCCATTCTATATTCCTAGCTAGGTTTGTACTTACAAAGGTCAAATCAACGATTGAACCAGTGCCAGCTCTTCTAAAGGTGTTGGTATTCCCGTTATTTAGAAGAACTACATCTAGCCTTGAAAAGGCATCTAAGAGTATTCTACCTCTCTCATTAGTTATACGACTACCCCAGTCTTGTGCCCAAGCGTTGAAGTCTCCTCCAATAACAATTGGGCTATGGTGCGCAGCGTCTCTCACAATGTTGTCGATAAGTCTCTCGAAGTCAGCGTGCGGTATATTGGGAGATATATAACAGCTATAAATATAAATTCCACCGATTTTTACTCTCGCGAAACCCTCTTCCGGCTGCCTCATGGCATTTTCTATGCACCTATTTCCGCAGGCCCAAACTGCTGATCTACTTGAGGCGTCTCGTTCCCATACATTCCTGTCCAGGTTCTTGTATTGTTCGCAAATGATTGCGACGTCTATTTTTAGCTCCCGTATGCTTTGTGTTAAGAGGTCTTGGGCTGTGGCGCAGTGGTTTACGTTAAGCTGAATAAAGTTCATTTGGTTTTCTTACTTAGAGCCTTCTGGAAAACGGGGCATCTGTAGCTCCCTGCCACATGTTTAAGATCCTTTCCCCCAGTCGCTTTGCATAACATGCAATTTAATTCTCCTTTACATTCTTTTGCGATATGCCCTTCAAGTCCACATTTCAGACAGTGGTGAGATCTATCAGTTTCAGCCTTACAGAACTTCGATATGTGGCCGAATTCCAAACATCTGAAGCATTTAGTTAATGTTACCATTTCCCTTAAGCGACAGATAGACCACCCAATTTTGATTTTACGAAGTGCGAGGGCTCTTCTTGCAGCTTCTGTTGGGAGAATTATTTTGGCAGATTGGGTACCTCCGTAGGTCTTCCACATAGACTTAACAATTTTCTCGTCTAGCTTAGGCATTTGCAATTCTCTGCTAATTGCTTGAGATATCTCTAGTTTTGTAGTTATATCGTCCATATCTTTACATTGTATAATGGTTTCTTCATTGTGAGTCTTTACATCCACTTTTCCATCTAAAGATGATACAATCTTCTCATTGAATCTATCAGTTGTATTTTTACCGGTTGGCTTTAATTCAAGTAGTAGGTCGCCTTTCTGAGTTCTTCGTATTTTGCTGACCTCTTCACCTAACTCCTTCAATTCGGGATCCGTCCTAATTTTTCGGAGGATATCGGCATATGATGTTTCACCTTTGGATGATATTATCATCTTATCGGGTTGAGGCTTACGAAAGCGTTTCGTCTTTCTATTTCTTACTTTCGTCCATCCTTCCGATGTAGTTTGTTGATCTTCACTGGGAGGTTTGTTTTTGGAAGATACCTCTGTACTCACGAAGACTGGGCCTTTTCCGCTTGCAAGTTGTGGGTTATTCTTTGCTCTCTTCGGTGTTGGCAATTTAGCCGAGTTTTCGCTTTTGTCCTTTTTACGCTTCTCCTCTCTCTTTTTCGGCCAAACTAGAGGTGACGTTTGAGTTACCTTGTCGGCAATAACTCCGCATGATTTGGTGGTGTCGCGGTATATCTCGTCTTTCGCTTTGTTATACACGGAACGCATTTTTCTGACTTGCCATTTTATGGCAAGGTGGATGTTGTTTTTATCCTTAAAGAAGTCCAAAAGATCAACGATAAGGTCTCCTAGTTCTGTGAAAGAATCGGGCTTCTGGTCGGGATACTTCCTCGCTTCTATTTGTGTTGGGGGCGCACTTTTATCCACTGGTTTTCTTTGTGGGGCACTATTCTCCGCATTCTCGTTTTTGCTTGTAGCATTATCTGTTGTCCCTGCCAAGCTCGTAACAGGGGTAACATTGCAGACGCTGGATGACGACGACGGGTAGCCTGCTCGCTCACTACACTCAGCCGCCGGTACTGGAGTCATTACTTCCTGCACCGTAAGTAAATTACTATTCTCAGACTTTTCCATATTGGTTTTATTTTCCGGGATCCTACCCGTAGCGTTTTTGTCCTAACCGCCAGGAGTTTACGTTGCAGCCGACCCTTACATGGGAAACAGACGCTGACCAGGGAGCCGCTCAATGTGAGGCAGACGCTTCTGGGTTTTGAATTGACTAGAGGAACCACGAAGGCGTCACTCTTCTAGCTACACTTCTCTATAGTGTACCTCCTGTGGGGGATGCTTACTTAATGGCGGCATCTATTCGCCATGACGCAGAGTGGTCTTCAGGCTCTTGTAACTTTTTTATAGCACGCCCTCGAACCCTGCCGCTCATGGTCGGGGACTGCTTATCTATCGCAGCTGGCCTACATATCTGCAGGTCGTTCAGCTATCCGCCACCCGCTGACCCCGATAGTAGCCAGAGCTATGGCCCTATCCTAGTCTATAGTCTAGTCTATAGTCTAGTCTATAGTCTAGTCTATAGTCTAGTCTATAGTCTAGTCTATAGTCTAGTCTATAGTCTAGTCTATAGTCTAGTCTATAGTCTAGTCTATAGTCTAGTCTATAGTCTAGTCTATAGTCTAGTCTATAGTCTAGTCTATAGTCTAGTCTATAGTCTAGTCTATAGTCTAGTCTATAGTCTAGTCTATAGTCTAGTCTATAGTCTAGTCTATAGTCTAGTCTATAGTCTAGTCTATAATCTAGTCTATAGTCTAGTCCATAGTCTAGTCTATAGTCTAGTCTATAGTCTAGTCTATAGTCTAGTCTATAGTCTAGTCTATAGTCTAGTCTATAGTCTAGTCTATAGTCTAGTCTATAATCTAGTCTATAGTCTAGTCCATAGTCTAGTCTATAGTCTAGTCTATAGTCTAGTCTATAGTCTAGTCTATAGTCTAGTCTATAGTCTAGTCTATAGTCTAGTCTATAGTCTAGTCTATAGTCTAGTCTATAGTCTAGTCTATAGTCTAGTCTATAGTCCTAGTCTATAGTCTAGTCTATAGTCTAGTCCTATAGTCTAGTCTATAGTCTAGTCTGATAGTCCTAGTCCTATAGTCTAGTCTATAGTCTAGTCTATAGTCCTATTCTATAGTCTAGTCTATAGTCTAGTCCTATGTCTAGTCCTATAGTCCTAGTCTATAGTCTAGTCTAGTCTATAGTCTAGTCTATAGTCTAGTCTATAGTCTAGTCTATAGTCCTAGTCTATAGTCTAGTCTATAGTCTAGTCTATAGTCCTAGTTCTATAGTCTAGTCTTATAGTCTAGTCTATAGTCTAGTCTAGAGTCCAGTCCTATAGTCTAGTCTATAGTTCCTAGGCTATAGTCCTAGGTCTATAGTCTAGTCATTAGTCTAGTCTATAGTCTAGTCTATAGTCTAGTCTATAGTCTAGTCCTATAGTCTAGTCCTATGATCTAGTCTATAGTCTAGTCTATAGTCTAGTCTAGTAGTCTAGTCTATAGTCTAGTCTATAGTCTATCTATAGTCTAGTCTATAGTCTAGTCTATAGTCTAGTCTATAGTCTAGTCTATAGTCTAGTCTATAGTCTAGTCTATAGTCTAGTCTATAGTCTAGTCTATAGTCTAGTCTATAGTCTAGTCTATAGTCTAGTCTATAGTCTAGTCTATAGTCTAGTCTATAGTCTAGTCTATAGTCTAGTCTATAGTCTAGTCTATAGTCTAGTCCATAGTCTAGTCTATTGTCTAGTCTATAGTCTAGTCTATAGTCTAGTCTATAGTCTAGTCTATAGTCTAGTCTATAGTCTAGTCTATAGTCTAGTCTATAGTCTAGTCTATAGTCTAGTCTATAGTCTAGTCCATAGTCTAGTCCATAGTCTAGTCTATTGTCTAGTCTATAGTCTAGTCTATAGTCTAGTCTATAGTCTAGTCTATAGTCTAGTCTATAGTCTAGTCTATAGTCTAGTCTAAAATGTAAATTCCATGGTAAATTTTTTAAATCGTAGTCAATTTAATTTCTTAACAATATAAATCCGATAAAGTTATTTTTCTTACACACTGCTTTATGACTATCACAACAATTTCAAAATTTTGCCAGAGAAAAACATAAATTTAATTGTAAATTAGAATAAGTTTTAAAATATTATTTTTTTTTATTAGTTTTCGAAAAACAATTGTTAGTTGTAAATGCAAGACAAAAACAGATTTCTGATTATATACAAATAAATTGTATTTCATTTTTTTCACAAGTTACTAGAAAACGCATTGAAAATTATTGTTTATTTTTCATTTATACATATATTTATTTGATAAACAATTTAGTTAGTTTATGAATTTTGTATTGTTATATGTTTTTTTTTTTCGTTCCTACACAATGCAACTTTTTCATATGCAAATTTAAATACGTTTTCGTTTTCAAATTCAATAAAGATGTTGTCAAAAATAAATGTATTATATTAAGTTTCATTTTTCATGCCAACTGTCGCCATTGCGTATTTTAAATTTTTACAAAATGTGTAAAAAAATTTTTTTGTTTTATTTCAATTAATTTTATTTAATTTTTTCATTCTTCTTTTCTCATGATTTCTATATTATTTTGATTTTTATGCTGCTGTTGTTGATTTTAGTTGACAAAACAAATATTTGCACTAAATTTTTTATTAACATTTTATTTTGAAAATATCAAAGAAATCGTTAAAATTTAAAAAATTTATTTAACTATTAGTTTTACAATGAATAAAAAATTTGTCGAAACATTTTAGGCCATCAGCCTCATACAATGTTGCAAGTGATTTGAAATATTTATTGAAAATTTAATTGTATAGGATGGGTGAAATTTGAAAAGAATACAAATACTAAATAATTTAAACATTTTTATATATGTATAAAATATATTTTTGCTGTTTATTTTTTAATAAAATTTTTTTAAATAATCCAAATTCCTTATATATGTATGAGAAATTTCGTGTCTAGTGTCCCAACTTTAAAAATCGATGTCTTCCGATTTGGGTGAAATTTTAAAAAATTAAAATTTTTTTGGAAAGAATGACCTGAACTCTTTTGGGCAATTTTTGCTAGGACCAATATGCGAAAAGTTACACTCATTTGAATAAAACCCTTTATGACCAAAATGTCGAACTTTGACCTCCTCTAAGTCCGGCAGTTCTTGGCCGATAGAGCTGAAAATTTGTGTCTGACCTACTGTCCAATAGTACTAACGTTTGTGTAAATTTCGTCAAAATCGATTTTTTGAGATGGGTCACTTGACATAAAATTAATGAAAAGTCGACTTTTTAAAGTTTTATAATATCGAATTTTTTTGACTTCCTTTTCAAAGTTATTTTTTTTTTAAATGAAAAGAGATTAATGGACTTTTTTAGAAATAGATAATATTGGAACAGAGCAAAATAAAGAACAAATAAAAAATCTTTTTATTCAGTGATTTTTTAAAATCTTTTTGTCGATTTTTTCCGACATCTTCAAACTTTTTGCTTTATCCGATTTTTCAGTTTCGACTTATTTAGACTTTTTATTTGCACAACCTATTATATGTACATAATTTTTCTTACAAGATAGTCGACGTTTCGATTTTGATAGGACTAAATAGTTGACTCTTTGACTTTATTCAATAAAAATTTCTTAAAAAAGCACAAATTCCTTGGAAAATCTAATTTTTGACTCTTTGCAATTTATGACAGCGACTTATTTTAAGTTTTATTTACAAAAAAGGCGACTTTTCGATTTGGTTAAGAAAAAATAGTAGACTTTTTATATTTTTCCACAAACAGTTTGACAGTCGATTTGTGGAACCCTACTATTAATGGATATCAGAAAAAGTCGACTATAAAAAATTGCAAGTATTCGAAAAGTCGACATTTTTAACATCGATTAAGTTAGATGCTATAGTTGAAACAAAAAGTCGATTTTTCGACTTTTTCTTTTTATGAAAAGTCGACTTAACGACTTTTAGAACTTATTACTATTCGGCTTTTCCGACGATTTTTTTAACATTTTTCGTGTTATGAAAAGTCGACTTTACGACTTTTCGAACTTTTTCCAACTATTCGACTTTTCCGACTTCTCGGCTTTTTTTACTTTTATTTACAAAGTGGACTTTTTTTAGAACAAACTAGTCGATTTCGACTTTATTCGACAGAAGTCCGTTTGTCGATTATTCGAAAGTCCATTTAGAACCCTAGTTTAGAAATTTTGTAAGAAAAATTATGTTGCAGATAAAAATTAAATTAAGTCAGAAATTTTTAAAAAAAGTCGATGGTAAATAAACCTGGAAATATTATATATTTATTATAATGATGAATATTGCAAAAAGTCAATAAATCGATAAGATGTCTTTTCATAAATTGCTAATTCCAAAAGTCTACTCTCTACAACTCTTAAGTTATTCATAAATGTGGCAATGTTATGCTTTTCTTAGAAAGCAGCCTTTTATAAATATCAGTAGTCAATCCACAAACCTTCTAAAACTATTGTTATTGAAAATTTTTAGTCCGGTTTTAAACCGATGATATGATATTTAACTAGTGGAGCTTTTTACCACAAAATGAATTTGGAAAAAATCAATCTCCGGTTATAGTTTAACCGTTTATTATTTAGAGAAAATATATAAAAAAAACTGTGAAGTGACAGATTTGTTTCTTCTTCTGGCAAAATAAATGATACTTTATGTAATCCCTGACAGCAAAAATTAAAAATAAAAACATTTTTTTCTATCAATAAATATTAGATATTGTCATGTCTGAATTACTTTTTTATTTAATAGCTAAAAATAAAATATATATGTGTATATGTGTAGCCAGTCAAGTGGTCTTTAAAATTTATATTTCCTTTTTTATATATATTTTTTAACTTCACTTCCCTGCAGTATCAATATCTCATAACAAAGCAGAGCCTTTGGCTGTGCATATGAATTTGTTTTTGTATATATAAAAAAAAAATTGTTCGCTGGTACAAAAAAAAAAAAAAAAACATATTCAAACACAATTTCTGTTTTTTATTGTTGCTTCCAAATATCCGAACATGGATGATTTTGTACAGGGAACTAAGGCACGTGTTCATAAATATAAACGTGGTGTTTATAATCGATATGCAAATTAATATTTGAGTACATTTCCAGATCAACGCACAAATGAACGTTAAAACAAGTTAACATTGGTGGCGACAGCGGTCGGTAGGTGATGCAGCAGAAGCAATAGCAGAGGATTTTATTGTATGTTGAGGGCAAACCGGAATCATCCTTAAGCTAAAGTATCAAATACTTTATACATAAATATACATACATACATAAACATGTAGGTACAAAACAATGCAAGAATATAAATACATACATACACATGTATACCGATCTACACATACATGCATATACAATATTTACTATATAGGAATTTATACTAAGAGCGATTAGGTTAAGGAAATTATATATGGAAAATTTAATTTTCAGTACATATTGTTGGGTTTTACCTTTTAAAACTTTGGTTTATTTTTCTTTTAATGAATGACTCTATTAACTTTACTGAACAGAGTTTTACAACAGACCGATTCATTTGAGCTCTTGAGATCTCCTCTATATTGCAGCGACACCTTTCGGATATTTCACAAATTCTACTTATATAATTATCAGACTCTGTTTATTAAAAGTACTCACACTTAGTGTTCCTATAGATTAACTGCCTTATGCAAAAACAATTATTAAGTTAACAATGGTTATTATACCCTACACCACTATAGTGCGGAGGGTATTATGCGCTTGTGCTGATGTTTGTAACACCCAAAAATAACCCGCCATAAAGTATACCAATCGGCTCAGAATCACTTTCTGATTCGACTTAGCTATATCCGTCTGTATGTCCATGTAGGCCTTGCGTGGAAATCTTCAAGATAATTAGATGAAATTTGACACATACTCTTCTTTTGCCCCAAGAAAGAAGCCTATATAAAATGGTCTATTATTTCATATAGCTCCCATACAACCGTACCCTCCGAAAATGGGTTTTGAGCTCATAAATATGTTAAATGTTCTTGTATTACTGCAAAAATCGGCAAAATTTAGTTTTATATAAGTCGTAATGATATTACTGATTTTCGTAATGATCGGGTCTCATTTGACCCTAGGTCAAAATTCACTTAATCACGATTCACATAATTCACTAATATCACGATGATATTCTGCATAAATAACTTATGTAGGCGTAAATCCCTCTACCAAAATTTATAAGGATAGGACCATATTAACTCCCTACCCCCATTTAAACGCCTCTTTTAGAAAATTCTTTTTTTCTCAACAAATTATTAAAATATTTCAGAATTAAGGTAAAAATGAAATTGAATACTTTATTATTAAAAAAAAAAAAAAATAATCAAAATTTGTAACATAATCACTGGTGTGGGGTCGGCCATGCCCGACTAAAAATTCTTACTTGTTAAAACCTTACCTTATTCAAACGAACTGCAGTATCTTTATGTCGTATGTGTGTATTAATATGCATAACTCTACACACACATAATCAATCAATAGTTATGCAAGTGAATATGAAAATATACATACTAATGCATACATATACTACTTCTATAAATCAATGGATATTTTATTCAGTTTTCATCACCAGTCTACTGAATTAGACCGATCCAAGAAATTTTTATAAATTTTGCAAATCGAAAAAGTTACATTTTATAAAATTTTCTTTGATAAGGGTTAAAGATTTGTATAAGTCTAGGTAATTTACGGAGGTCTATTATTAACCGATTTTATATATACACCAACTATTCGAGTCTAATTTTATACCGATATCTTTATTGATTTTCAGAAGTGCGTTGTATGTGGGAGCTACAACCAATAATAGTCCGATCAGGAAAAAATGTCGCAGAATATATGTATAATACTGATATTCTAGAAGGAGTTATTAACCACAAATAGGTATTATACCAGAATGTCCCCTTTTATAGAATTTCATTTAATTAGGGTGCGGCTTGTGTGCAGAAGAACCAAAAAGTACCAGTCATAGATTGAAAAATTATCAAAAATTC
This sequence comes from Lucilia sericata, assembly GCF_015586225.1. Classification (NCBI taxonomy): domain Eukaryota; kingdom Metazoa; phylum Arthropoda; class Insecta; order Diptera; family Calliphoridae; genus Lucilia; species Lucilia sericata. The sequence continues at coordinate 49,529 of NW_023995241.1, forward strand.
TATCCTACAGATTTGTATTCACTTAGGGCTCTAAATTTTTAATTTTATGTTTCTTGGTTCAGTATTATAGAAAATTCAAAAAAAGTTCCTTTTGAAGAACGAAAAAGTACCAGAAAGACCATTTTAGTTTAAGATACAGAAAACGGTTGCAGTCTAATAAACTAAATATTGTGTATTTACATACACATGCCACATGCAATGCAACATGCATCATGAACATGATTCAACTAAAGTGTTGTTTTTCTACATGAACATTTATGGATGGACTAAATGAATGGCTGGATGAGTGGATGGATGGATGATTTTAACAAATATTTTATGCTGTAGGCCATTCATTGTTTATGTAAAATTATTTAAGAAAAGTTAGTTTCAGTTTCTTTGCCCCTTTCCCTACGCTCTTTTGTTTTTGTTAAATAGTTTATGCATGTAAAAATTGTTTTCAATCTTAATTTTTGAGTTTTTCCTTTTAAGCACGAAAACTGAAAATCATCATCAAAAAACAAACAAAAAAGAAAGAGCCTTAAACGCTTTTTCTCATGTATATAAATTGAAGCTGTTTGTATCTACATTCATACGTCATATAGCTACGTATGTATGTAAATTTTTGTATATTAGTGAATTTCTAAACTTTTCAACGTTTGTCAATATTTTTGTTTTTCCAAAATTATTTGCATAAGTAATTAATAACATTTTACCAAGTGCGTCTGTGTGTGCGTGTGCAGAGTTTGAAAATACTATTTTATTCATGCAAAGTGAAAAAAACATGCCTTAAAAACTGTTGAAGTGTTGTAGAAATGTGTATAATTGAACATGTTTTGAATTTTACTCTAGTTGAGAAAATGTGTTTAAATTTACTTACCTTGTTATGTAACGTAGAAGTTTGTCTGGAAATATGTAGAGACAAAATTTAATTAATATTTAGTTGTTTGTTGTTAAATATAAAAACTTATTAAATAAATTTAAACTAAAATATTTGGTTTACAATATAACAAAAATAAAATCTAACAATAAGATGTTGTCGCTGCCTGCTAAAGATCTCGTAATCAGACTTTCCGAAAGCATTTTTATTTCCCTATAAATCAAAAAACGTCGATAAAATAGAAAACTTCAGGTCTAGTTCAATTCTAGTTCTAGTTCAGTTCTAGTTCAGTTCTAGTTCAGTTCTAGTTCAGTTCTAGTTCAGTTCTAGTTCAGTTCTAGTTCTAGTTCAGTTCTAGTTCAGTTCTAGTTCAGTTCTAGTTCAGTTCTAGTCAGTTCTTAGTTCAGTCTAGTTCAGTTCTAGTTCAGTTCTAGTTCAGTTCTAGTTCAGTTCTAGTTCAGTTCTAGTTCAGTTCTAGTTCAGTTTCTAGTTCAGTTCTAGTTCAGTTCTAGTTCAGTTTAGTCATCTAGTTCAGTTCTAGTTCAGTTCTAGTTCAGTTCTAGTTCAGTTCTAGGTTCAGTTCTAGTTCAGTTCTAGTCAGTTCTAGTTCAGTTCTAGTTCAGTTCTAGTTCAGTTCTAGTTCAGTTCTAGTTCAGTTCTAGTTCAGTTCTAGTTCAGTTCTAGTTCAGTTCTAGTTCAGTTCTAGTTCAGTTCTAGTTCAGTTCTAGTTCAGTTCTAGTTCAGTTCTAGTTCAGTTCTAGTTCAGTTCTAGTTCAGTTCTAGTTCAGTTCTAGTTCAGTTCTAGTTCAGTTCTAGTTCAGTTCTAGTTCAGTTCTAGTTCAGTTCTAGTTCAGTTCTAGTTCAGTTCTAGTTCAGTTCTAGTTCAGTTCTAGTTCAGTTCTAGTTCAGTTCTAGTTCAGTTCTAGTTCAGTTCTAGTTCAGTTCTAGTTCAGTTCTAGTTCAGTTCTAGTTCAGTTCTAGTTCAGTTCTAGTTCAGTTCTAGTTCAGTTCTAGTTCAGTTCTAGTTCAGTTCTAGTTCAGTTCTAGTTCAGTTCTAGTTCAGTTCTAGTTCAGTTCTAGTTCAGTTCTAGTTCAGTTCTAGTTCAGTTCTAGTTCAGTTCTAGTTCAGTTCTAGTTCAGTTCTAGTTCAGTTCTAGTTCAGTTCTAGTTCAGTTCTAGTTCAGTTCTAGTTCAGTTCTAGTTCAGTTCTAGTTCAGTTCTAGTTCAGTTCTAGTTCAGTTCTAGTTCAGTTCTAGTTCAGTTCTAGTTCAGTTCTAGTTCAGTTCTAGTTCAGTTCTAGTTCAGTTCTAGTTCAGTTCTAGTTCAGTTCTAGTTCAGTTCTAGTTCTAGTTCAGTTCTAGTTCAATTCTAGTTCAGTTCTAGTTCAGTTCTAGTTCAGTTCTAGTTCAGTTCTAGTTCAGTTCTAGTTCAGTTCTAGTTCAGTTCTAGTTCAGTTCTAGTTCAGTTCTAGTTCAGTTCTAGTTCAGTTCTAGTTCAGTTCTAGTTCAGTTCTAGTTCAGTTCTAGTTCAGTTCTAGTTCAGTTCTAGTTCAGTTCTAGTTCAGTTCTAGTTCAGTTCTAGTTAAGTTCTAGTTCAGTTCTAGTTCAGTTCTAGTTCAGTTCTAGTTCAGTTCTAGTTCAGTTCTAGTTCAGTTCTAGTTCAGTTCTAGTTCAGTTCTAGTTCAGTTCTAGTTCAGTTCTAGTTCAGTTCTAGTTCAGTTCTAGTTCAGTTCTAGTTCAGTTCTAGTTCAGTTCTAGTTCAGTTCTAGTTCAGTTCTAGTTCAGTCCTAGTTCAGTTCTAGTTCAGATTTTTAGTGAAAAACTGGATTCTAACTGAAAATTGTAAGTTTAATGTAAAATCAGATTTTTAGTGAAGAATTGCATTTTCAGTAAAAATCGTGGTTATTAGAAAAAAATATATAATTTAAATTCAAAAAAAATTGGAGTTTTTGTGAAAATTTGGAATATTGGTGAAAAATCGTGATTTTTATAAAACTATTGGAATTTTAGCGAAAAAATTAAATTTTAGATGGAAATTGGATTTGTAGTGAAATTTTGTAATATTTTGTGAAAAATTTAATTTTTAGTGAAAATCGTGATTTTTTGGAAAATTGGATAATATTGACATTTTAAGAAAATTTTGATTTCAATAAAAACTTATTAAAAAAAGGAATTTAAGTGAATAATTTGAATTTTAGTAAGATAATGGATTTTTGAAAATTGGAATTTTTAGTAAAAGATTTAATTTTTTGTAAAAAAATCCATTTTCGGTGAAAATTTGTAATTTGGAAAATTGCAATTTTAGTGAAAATATGGAATTTTTGGTGAAAAATTTGATTTTAGTAAAAAATCCCGATTTTTAGAAAAAAACAAGTAAGAAAGTATAGTCGGGCGTGGCCGACCATATGATACCCTACACCAGTTATGAATATTAAATGTGATTTATTTTTCATAATAAAGCATTTATCTTCAATATTCCCTTGTTCCGATACATTTAAGCAATTTATGGATGAAAAACTAATTTTCTGAAAGAGGCTTTAAATGGGGGCTAGGCGCAAATATGGACCAAGCCCGATAAAATTTTGTGAATATGTTTATATTTACATAATATTTTATTGTGCTGAATTTCATCGCGATATTTGTGTTTATAAGTTAATTTGGGACATTCAAGTAATTTTCTGAAGTGGACTTTGTATGGGAGCTAGGGTCAAATGGGGTCCGATATTTATGAAATTTAGCAGGGTCATCAAGACTTCTATAAAACTTTGTTATGCTGTATTTTATCGATATATCTGTATATTTAACATAATTATGAGCTCAGAAGCCCTTTTCGGGGGGTTCTATTCTATGGGGGCTAGGTGAAATAATGGACCGATTTTAACCATTTTCAACAGGCTTCGTCCTTGGGTCAAGTAAAACGTGCGTGCAAATTTCATCCAATTATCTTGAAAATTGCGATCTGCACATTGCGCACAAGGTTTACATGGACAGCCAGCCAGACGGACGGACGGACATAGCTTAATCGACTCAGAAAACGATTCTAAGCCGATTGGTATACTTTAAGGTGGGTCTAGGACGAATATTTTTGTATGTTACAAACCCTCCCACTCCCCACTAAAGTGGTGTGGAATTTTGGTGAAAAATGTGAACTTTTGTAAGAATTTTTGGTTAAAATTTTGATTTTTTCTGATAACTCGTGATTTTTAGAAAAAATTAAATTTTTCATTGAAGTTTCAATTTTAAAAAATCTAATTTGTAGTGATTTTTAATGAAAAATTTGATTTCGTTATAGAAAAATTATATTTTTGTATAGAAAACAGTTCAATTCACAAAAAGTAATTAATAAATGGAAAATTTAAATTACAATTAATGTAATTGAAGTATTAACAATTACAAGTAATTACAATATCAATTAATTGTAATTGGAAATACTTAAAGAACTATTAAAATATTTGTAATTGCTAAAACTTAAAATACAATTACTGTTAAATTAATTATAATTGCAATTCCCCATGTCTGTATATAGCTATTTTCCCTTTAGCTTTATTTTCCATTAAATTTGTAAATGAATACAAAGTTACAAAAGAAAACACTCACTATTTATTAATTAATAAAGTCCCTTACAGTGTATATTCAATCATAGTAATTATTTAATTAAATTAACCGCCACATACATAATACATTTGCTAATTTAACAGGTAATAATTACCAATTAACAATTACCACTTTTGTAAACACCCAGTCACAGTCACTCACTATTCATCAACATAGAATAAAACATTAACCTGAAATTTGATATTAAAATCACAAATTTGAAAATACCATCCAACACACAAACGAAAAATCAACAAAAACAAAAACAAAAAAAAATTATAAAAGTATAAAGCAAAACTAAAACGCCTTTTAGTAACTGAAAATAATTAGGTCTCCAATATCCGCAAGCCAATAATGGGCCTTTTTGACATGTAAAGCAAAGCTCAACAGTTCAACCCCTCTAGCTCCTCATGGGTCCTGTCAGCGAGTAAAAACTAAAAATAACGCATAACTGAAAAATAAACACATTTTACCAATTAGTTAAAACATCGATGATGATGGTAGCGATGGTGTTGAATGGGGTTATGGATGTTAAAGTTCATATTCATGTACAGGACTCTGTCTGTCTGTCAGTCAGTCATTCATTCATTCACTGCTAACTAACATTTACAAAATTAAAGTGTGTGTATGTGTTTGTTTGAGTGATTAAATTTTAACCAGCCTTTATAGACCTCAAATTACTTAAATAGTGTTTGTATGTATGTAGTCATTTTGTATACCAGCATTTTTATTAAGAATCAATGTAACCCTTTTATACTTTAATTTTCCAAAATGCAAACTAATTGGTTGTATCGAAATATACCATAGAAAATAGTTATTTAATTCACTAAAGAAATCGAGTCAGTCCACCCAAACGGCAGGGTTCTATGTATGTGTGTAAGTACTTTATTTCCGTCGAAAAACTAATTTGTATTGTTTAACTCCAAATTGAGTGGGCATTTTTTTCACTTTGTTAATGTTTTTGAAGTTGTTATATTTTTTTAATTTTCTTTTTTTTCGCACTACAAATATTTTCATGCTTGTGAATGCTGCAAAAAAGAATTGAAAGTCAAAAGTGTATTTGCCGCCTCGGTAGTATGTTTACAATTGAAAATAAATTTAATTAAAAATATAAAATAAATAATTAATCTCCAGTTCAATACAGTTATGACTTCTCTACGCAAACTGTTTTAATAGACTGACAATAAACAGTTTAAACAAAAGGCAAAGTAAATAAGGTGTATTTTAATATTAAATGAGTGACAATTAAAGTTTGTTTTAAGGAAAAATATATTAAAAAAGTCCTAAAATTTATGGAATATAAATAACAAAAGTATAGGGTATTCCATCAGTTCTAGTTCAGTTTCTAGTTCAGTTCTAGTTCAGTTCTAGTTCAGTTCTAGTTCAGTTCTAGTTCAGTTCTAGTTCAAGTTTCTAGTTCAGTTCTAGTTCAGTTCTAGTCAGTTAGAGTCAGTTCTTAGTTCAGTTCTAGTTCAGTTCTAGTTCAGTTCTAGTTCAGTTTCTAGTTCAGTTCTAGTTCAGTTCTAGTTCAGTTCTAGTTCAGTTCTAGTTCAGTTCTAGTTCAGTTCAGTTCTAGTTCAGTTCTAGTTCAGTTCTAGTTCAGTTCTAGTTCAGTTCTAGTTCAGTTCTAGTTCAGTTCTAGTTCAGTTCTAGTTCAGTTCTAGTTCAGTTCTAGTTCATTCTAGTTCAGTTCTAGTTCAGTTCTAGTTCAGTTCTAGTTCAGTTCTAGTTCAGTTCTAGTTCAGTTCTAGTTCAGTTCTAGTTCAGTTCTAGTTCAGTTCTAGTTCAGTTCTAGTTCAGGTTCTAGTTCAGTTTAGTTCAGTTCTAGTTCAGTTCTAGTTCAGTTCTAGTTCAGTTCTAGTTCAGTTTTCTAGTTCAGTTCTAGTTCAGTTCTAGTTCAGTTCTAGTTCAGTTCTAGTTTCAGTTCTAGTTCAGTTCTAGTTCAGTTCTAGTTCAGTTCTAGTTCAGTTCTAGTTCAGTTCTAGTTCAGTTCTAGTTCAGTTCTAGTTCTAGTTCATTCTAGTTCAGTTCTAGTTCAGTTCTAGTTCAGTTCTAGTTCAGTTCTAGTTCAGTTTCTAGTTCAGTTCTAGTTCAGTTCTAGTTCAGTTCTAGTTCAGTTCTAGTTCAGTTCATAGTTCATGTCTAGTTCAGTTTCTAGTCAGTTCTTTCAGTTCTAGTTCAGTTCTAGTTCAGTTCTAGTTCAGTTCTAGTTCAGTTCTAGTTCAGTTCTAGTTCAAGTTCTAGTTCAGTTCTAGTTCAGTTCTAGTTCAGTTCTAGTTCAGTTCTAGTTCAGTTCTAGTTCAGTTCTAGTTCGTCTAGTTCAGTCTAGTTCAGTTCTAGTTCAGTTTCTAGTTCAGTTCTAGTTCAGTTCTAGTTCAGTTCTGTCAGTTCTAGTTCAGTTCTAGTTCAGTTCTAGTTCAGTTCTAGTTCAGTTCTAGCTCAGTTCTAGGTTTTAGTTCAGTTTCTAGTTCAGTTCTATTCAGTTCTAGTTCAGTTCTAGTTCAGTTCTAGTTCAGTTCTAGTTCAGTTCTAGTTCAGTTCTAGTTCAGTTCTAGTTCAGTTTCTAGTTCAGTTCTAGTTCAGTTTTCTAGTCAGTTCTAGTTCAGTTCTAGTTCAGTTCTAGTTCAGTTCTAGTTCAGTTTCTAGTTCAGTTCTAGTTCAGTTCTAGTTCAGTTTAGTTCAGTTCTATTTCAGTTCTAGTTCAGTTCTAGTCAGTTCTAGTTCAGTCTAGTTCAGTCTAGTTCAGTTTCTAGTTCAGTTCTAGTTCAGTTCTAGTTCAGTTCTAGTTCAGTTCTAGTTCAGTTCTAGTTCAGTTCTAGTTCAGTTCTAGTTCAGTTCTAGTTCAGTTCTAGTTCAGTTCTAGTTCAGTTCTAGTTCAGTTCTAGTTCAGTTCTAGTTCAGTTCTAGTTCAGTCTAGTTCAGTTCTAGTTCAGTTCTAGTTCAGTTCTAGTTCAGTTCTAGTTCAGTTCTAGTTCAGTTCTAGTTCAGTTCTAGTTCAGTTCTAGTTCAGTTCTAGTTCAGTTCTAGTTCAGTTCTAGTTCAGTTCTAGTTCATTCTAGTTCAGTTCTAGTTCAGTTCTAGTTCAGTTCTAGTTCAGTTCTAGTTCAGTTCTAGTTCAGTTCTAGTTCAGTTCTAGTTCAGTTCTAGTTCAGTTCTAGTTCAGTTCTAGTTCAGTTCTAGTTCAGTTCTAGTTCAGTTCTAGTTCTAGTTCAGTTCTAGTTCAGTTCTAGTTCAGTTCTAGTTCAGTTCTAGTTCAGTTCTAGTTCAGTTCTAGTTCAGTTCTAGTTCAGTTCTAGTTCAGTTCTAGTTCAGTTCTAGTTCAGTTCTAGTTCAGTTCTAGTTCAGTTCTAGTTCAGTTCTAGTTCAGTTCTAGTTCAGTTCTAGTTCAGTTCTAGTTCAGTTCTAGTTCAGTTCTAGTTCAGTTCTAGTTCAGTTCTAGTTCAGTTCTAGTTCAGTTCTAGTTCAGTTCTAGTTCAGTTCTAGTTCAGTTCTAGTTCAGTTCTAGTTCAGTTCTAGTTCAGTTCTAGTTCAGTTCTAGTTCAGTTCTAGTTCAGTTCTAGTTCAGTTCTAGTTCAGTTCTAGTTCAGTTCTAGTTCAGTTCTAGTTCAGTTCTAGTTCAGTTCTAGTTCAGTTCTAGTTCAGTTCTAGTTCAGATCTAGTTTAGCACTTGTTCATTTCTAATTTAGCTCTGGTTCAGTTCAGATCTAATACGTGACATTTAAAATTAAAAATTTTTCATGATTTCCCACTATTGGGTAAGCATTTTCTGATAATCCTGATCCCATTTTGGACTCTGACGGAAACATTTTAAAGTTTTGTTTTCTTAATATCAATTTTTTACTTGAACAATTGTAATGTCTACATGTATTTTGCTCATGTTCATTGTAAACAATGAATTGAAGGATAAAATTATTTGTTCGCTACTTAAATAATTAAATATGAAAATGCATCAATGTTAATTAACATTAACATATGTATACAAAATTAAACACACAAGCACATTAAATTGAATAAGTATGTATGTATCAGCTTAACCGGAAAACGGATACTTGAATAAGCAAAGATAATTTTAATAAACTGACAGTTAAATACAAGTGCAAACAAATAAAGAAAGCGAAGCAGTGCAAAAAAGCTTTAAGTGTTTAAACACTGCATTTAATCTTTGTACTACATTACGGTGGCATTTTCATATTTAAATAAATTCTTTATATTTAATTTGTATTTATAGTTTATTTATAACCGCTATATTATGTAGCCCACAATGTTGTGTTTTTACTTTTTAATTTATTATAAATAACACTATAATAAACTATATTAATTACTTTATTATAATAACAAATACCGTAGTTATTATTGTGATACAAGTATGTGTATATTTTAGTTTTATTTTTTGGCAAATATTCCTATTTACATACATATGTATATAGTTTGTCCTTCTAATTTGTAAATCCTCAACCACAAAATGTTAAATAACAAACAAACGAGAGCAACAAATTGGCTTTTTACCTGCCGCATACACCATAAACCAGAGAATATTATTTTAAATAACAATTTCGGTTGTTGTTTCCACTTTAGAATAATTTTGCAAAAATCTATTAAATATTTAAGCTGTGTAGAGTATTTAGTAGTAGACTGCTGGGGGTAGCTGGGGTTGTTGTTATTAATATTTTGTTGTTTAAATTGTTGAAAAATATCAAATAGTAAAATGGTGAGACCAGCGCAATGGTTAAGAAGTCAAGTGTGCTTAAGGTAAGAGCTTTTGGGGCTTAATAAACTGAGATTGTCATATAGTAATTAAATCAGTTAATTGTTATATAAAGAGCTAAATGACGTTATCAAGATTAATATATTTCTAAAGATCAATTAAAAAGGGATTAAGTTCCTTACAAATAGAACATTATTTTCTCTGTAGGAAAGCTTTAACTTTGAAATTACAAAATCTCTCAAACAGTTGGTCTTCTCAATATAGATGATTATAAATAAATACATATTTAAATAAAATAAATATTTAATACGATATAAATTTTTATTTTAATTATTTTACATATAATTTGCTAATATTTTTCTATGGCTAAATTTTTGCTCTATAAAAACAAAAATGGAAAAAATATTCAAAACTAAATTGCAGTATTTAATCAAATTGAATTCGATTAGTTTGGACAAATAAACATTAAATGGATTTTAATTATTTATAATGTGGATTTAAAAATATATAATTTATTTTATTTCTTATATATGCAGTAACTTTGTATATAAATGATCAACCTGAACAACATTTAAACATTTTACATTTAATGAAGCCATTAAATATTTAATGATTTTGATATTTGCTTTTGGGTTTGGTTGGGTTTCTAAATAAACAATTTCGGGTACAATAACAACTTAATGACAAATGGCTCATATTAAAACTTGTTTGCACACAAAAACATACATACATTGTAAAAATGCCCAGTTTTTAAATAGGTAATGTATCGCTTTTGAGATGGGTATTAGAACTATTTGGTTGATTCAAATTTGGACATTATTGGGACATTTGAAACTCAAATTTGTATATAAGAGATATAGTAAATTGTCGGTATTAGATATCGTGGTAAATGTCACTTTAACGTCTTTCTTTAAACTATTATTTGTACAAAAACTGTGTCTTAGAAGCTATTTCTATTTAGTGTGTTAATAATATCTGTAGGCTCCCCTCTTAGGTTAGGTACAGGAAAATTGCCTTTTAACTGCAGGATAACAAAAAGGTAGTATCATTTGTATATATGTGTTTGTTTGTCTGTATTGTGTATTTAATTTTAAGCATAATTTATTTGTAATAATACGCTTTGTGTTTTAAAATAACTTTCAAAACCGCAGTTTAATCTTTTTGCTCTAAACTTAACAAATCATTTCTGTTTCCGCTTTTGAGTGTGTGTGAAGATTTATTGTTTTCAGATTGGTGCATATTATTTATATATGTAGTTGTCTATACATATTTTTCTGCAATCATAATTTAAACATTCAAACCGCATTTCAAACTATTTTTGAAATAAAGTCATAATTCTGTTAAAGGGTTAAAGGGTTTGTCAAACTGTTTCAAAATTTCTACAATATAATTTTTTGATCATTTTCGAAAAGAAATAAAAAGAAAGAAATAAAATTTAAAATTAAAGGAACCGAAAGAGAATCAAAAATGTATAGAACTAAAAGTTACTAACTAACTAACTAACTAACTACAACTAACTAACTAACTAACTAACGAAACGAACGAGACGAACGAACGAACGAACGAACGAAACGAAACCGAACGAACGAACGAACGAACGAACGAACGAAAGAACGAACTAACGAACGAACAAAAGAACGAACGAAGAACGAACGAACGAACGAACGAACGAAACGACGAACGAACGAACGAAAAACGAACGAAAGAACGAACGAAGAACGAACGAACGAACGAACGAAACGAACGAAACGAACGAACGAACGAACGAACGAAGAACGAACGAACGAACGAACGAACGAACGAACGAACGAACGAACGAAAGAACGAACGAAGAACGAACGAACAGAACGAACGAAACGAACGGAACGAACGAGACGAACGAACAACGAACGAACGAACGAACGAAGAACGAACGAACGAATCGAACGAACGAACGAACGAACGAACGAACGAACGAACAACGAACGAACGAACGAACGTAACGAACGAACGAACGAACGAACGAACGAACGAACGAACAACGAAAACGAACGAACGAACGAACGAACGAACGAACGACTAAACGACGAACGAACGAACGAACGAACGAACGAAAACGAAAGAACGAACGAACGAACGAACGAACGACGAACGCGAACGAACGAACGAACGAAACGAAACGAAGAACGAACGAAACGAACGAACAAGAACGAACGAACGAACGAACGACGAACGAACGACGAACGAACTAACGAAGAACGAACGAACAAGAAGCACGAACGAACGAACGAACGAACGAACGAACGAACGAACTAACGAACGAACGAACGAACGAAACGAACGAACGAACGAACGAACGAACGAACGAACGAACGAACGAACGAACGAACGAACGAACGAACGAACGAAACGAACGAACGAAAACGAAAGAACGAACGAAAGAACGAACTAACTAACGAACGAACGAACGAACGACTAACTAACGAACTAACGAACGAAACAACGAACTAAACTAACGAACTAACTAACTAACTAACTAACTAACTAACTAACTAACTAACTACTACTAACTAACTACTACTAACTAACTAACTAACTAACTAACTAACTAACTAACTAACTAACTAACTAACTGCGCAAATTGTTCAGTTTGCGAGGATTTTGAACATTTACTTGAAAGCCCTGAAAACCCAAAATGTGAATTATACTCTGAAATAATTGAACAAATTATCCTACAAGATTTCTTTTGGAATTATACTTCGATAAACTAGGATTCTATTTTACATTCAGATAATCATTAAATAACATGAAGTAATTTGGTCCCAAAAAAACGAATTTCAAACGTCATTGTTTCACACTCGGGGTTATTTATCATGGAATTCGTTGTTGTTATAAGTTTTGTAAACAACAAAAATTGCTTTGATGAAATCGTAAATAAATAATTTTTTTTTTAATTAACACTAAAATTTCAAAATATACACTTAAATCAAATTATGCAAAAATATGCTATTATGGGTAAAATATGCAAAAATATGCGCTAACAAATCAATGCCAAAATCCTTAAATTGTTTTAAACGTATAAATATCTTAACCACGAAACCATACGATGCACCATAAAAAACATGCATTTGCATAGTTTGGTTTCCCTGGTTCTTATGTTATTAAAGATTTTAGTATTGTTAACAAATATTTGAAAAATCCCTGTAACGTAACTAAAAGTCGTTTTAAACTTTCTTGTTTTATTTTACTTCGTTTTTAACTCTTTTATTCAAATTTTAAATGATAATTACATTTAGTTTCTTGTTTTTTTATTATTTTAACCAAAACATTAATATTACAACAATTATTTACATACAAACAAACTATGTATTTGTTTTTCTTTTGTATTGTATGTCTTTTGTTGTGTGTATATGTGTATATGATGTAGTTGTGTTTATGTGGTTTTATAGTTGAAAACCAAAAACTATATCAACAACAACAAACAAATAAAAAACTTTTAATCATTTCCTTGTTTACTTATTTAATGAGTTTCAATTTAAGAAATCCACAAAATAAACCATTTTTCTATTTGATGTATTTATAAAGTTTGTTTTATATATTTTATTGTAGTATTTTTTGGTTTAAATACAAATATGTGTGTATCTGTTTATGTTAAAACAAATGCTTTAATAAATTGTAATTTCAATTTAAAAGGAATTCTAATATTTTAAATAGGAAATTTTATTCATTAAAAAACACAGACGGAAGGGTGTATATTACGATGTGTAGAGAACTATTTTAAAAACTATAGTTAATATATATCTTGTTAATCAAAAGACCTATAGTTCAAAAGATATTTAGGAAAATGTTTTCACATTTTGCATCATTTTTTGTTTCTTAAATGCACAGGAGCAGATTTTTTAAAAATTTCGACATTGCTGATAAACTTTAAAAACATAGAAACATAGAGTTCTAAATAAACTATTCACATAATATTTACATTCCATAAAATGATTTTATATCACTTACCTTATTGTTAGAAAGTTATAAAATAAATTTTATTAATTTATTGTTATCGTAAATAAATTTCAATATTTTTTTCCAAAAAAAAAAAAAAAATCTGTTGGTTTTATCAATATTCACATTCGTTGGTTGCAATTAAAGTTGTTTGTATCAATAAAACAAACAAAAATCTGATACAAAATATTTCGGTGGAATTTTTTTCTTTGTCAGGCAGGACTAACGTATGAAAAACGCCTATATTCACCATACGAACAGGAATGTATTTTAAATGTACTAGTGTGCAATTAAACTATTGTTTTACAATTTACAAAAAATATCAACAAAATAACCAACCACCTGGTATTAAATAATGACATTGCCAAAATGGCGCAGTTGATGTTGATGCTGATGTGGTGATGTTTAAGCTGGTGGTGGTGGTGGTGATACAAGTCTGTTTGATGGCTTTGTTGATGATGTCACATGAACATAGACTGGTTCGTTTGATTGTTGCTTCACTGTTGGTTGGTAGGTGATACTTTGATTAACTCATATTAAGTATTGAAGGCAACCAACTGCTACAGTCTGATTTTTATTCTTTTCCTTTATGTTTATATAGTTTTTATTTGATAAGCCCAATTTTTTTGTTTTTATTATATTATGGCCCCTTTATACAGTGGCTTCCTGCAACTGAGTTGTGTCTTTTGGTCATGTTGATGCTGGCAAAATAATTACGGCCTTCTCGTGTAATTATAGAGTGAACATCAAGAATCATATAACAGCGCCATATTTCCTGTTACCTAAATCATACCCATACACAATTATATACATGGAAACACACTCCTACACATACAATTACATTGTAATGGCGGCCGATACACAGAGAATGTTTACATTTTGTTGTATCAATTGGCGGGTGTTGTTTTATAGCTTGGACTTTTAAATTTACACCTTTTAATTAAAAAAAAAAAAAAAAATAAAAAAAAAAAAACAAATCTACGCCGTTGCAGCAAAGATAATTCAAGTTCAGGTGAATTCTGTTGGAATCTTGTCAACCTGTAGGGAATAAAAATTAACATAGAAAACCAACTATTTTTTGTACTTGTAATGTAAATAGAATTTCAATTGCATTTAAAGTTTAGGTTCAAAGAATTAGTAGTAGTGAAAAGAACTGAGAGAAGTTATTTGAGTAGCCAAGTAAATTTTTGTTGTAGAGTCGAAGAATTGCTGAAATTTATAGAGAATATCATAATAGACAAGAGAGCAGTTGGAGAAAAGGTTAAGAAATTGTGTGTTTGAATATTTAATAATATTTTTAGTTTCTATTGAACAACATAATATGCATTGGATGGCAAAACGAACTAGAACTGAACTAGAACTGAACTAAAACTGAACTAGAACTGAACTAGAACTGAACTAGAACTGAACTAGAACTAGAACTGAACTAGAACTGAACTAGAACTGAACTAGAACTGAACTAGAACTGAACTAGAACTGAACTAGAACTGAACTAGAACTGAACTAGAACTGAACTAGAACTGAACTAGAACTGAACTAGAACTGAACTAGAACTGAACTAGAACTGAACTAGAACTGAACTAGAACTGAACTAGAACTGAACTAGAACTGAACTAGAACTGAACTAGAACTGAACTAGAACTGAACTAGAACTGAACTAGAACTGAACTAGAACTGAACTAGAACTGAACTAGAACTAACTAGAACTGAACTAGAAACTGAACTAGAACTGAACTAGAACTGAACTAGAACTGAACTAGAACTGAACTAGAACTGAACTGAACTGAACTAGAACTGAACTAGAACTGAACTAGAACTGAACTAGAACTGAACTAGAACTGAACTAGAACTGAACTAGAACTGAACTAGAACTGAACTAGAACTGACTAGAACTGAACTAGAACTGAACTAGAACTGAACTAGAACTGAACTAGAACTGAACTAGAACTGAAACTAGAACTGAACTAGAACTGAACTAGAACTGAACTAGAACTGAACTAGAACTGAACTAGAACTGAACTAGAAACTGACTAGAACTGAACTAGAACTGAACTAGAACTGAACTAGAACTGAACTAGAACTGAACTAGAACTGAACTAGAACTGAACTAGAACTGAACTAGAACTGAACTAGAATAGAACTGAACTAGAACTGAACTAGAACTGAACTAGAACTGAACTAGAACTGAACTAGAACCTGAAACTAGAACTGAACTAGAACTGAACTAGAACTGACTAGAACTAGAACCTAGAACGGAACTAAAATTTTGTACTTTACATTCAGAAATTTATTCGCACTTTAAAGAAATTCCAAATCATCAAGTAAAAAGTTAATAAAAATCAAAATTTCTTTGTAATAAATATTTTGCGTAAAACACAACACTTACAACTCTGCATGTTCATAAGTAAAAATTAATTAAACATTTTTTCTTTTACACATAATACATACGTATGTAATATGAACAAGAGAATTTCTATTGTGTTGTGTGGAAACTACAACATGCGGTGTTTGTCTCACATGTGGTGGTGTTACTTACCCCAACAAGAAGTACAATTATTATTATAATTATAAATGAAATCGATATAGACACCCAAGGCGAGACTGACTATCAATATCGCCAAGCGCAAAACCTAAATTTTATGAAGAAGAAGAGTAAAACGACAAGAAAATGGTTTGTAAAAGGAGAAAAATATTTCCATACAAAATGCAGAGAGTATTTTCGAAGCAAATTATATATCCTTCAAATTCATACTTAATATAGAAATGCAAAATATAAGTTACAACGAAAACAAAAATACATTTTTGTATATAGGACGACAACATCTAGTTAAACGAGGACATTATCACCAACATCATGGTAATAGACGAGAGAGTAAACTGGCACAACTCTTTACACACTTACATACCTACACAAATTTGTTTTAAATATATTAACAGTACACTCTTACACTCACTCATTCACTTTTGCATGTATATATGTTTGTATGAATTTATAATAAATTTTAAAGTATTTTAGTATGAGTACACATTCTGGGATAAGAGAAAATGCCGGCCTATTCTTGTTGTTTTTATTGTAATTTTCTTTTGTCATTAGTACCCTGTTGCGCCTTAATGCTATTATTTCTTATCGTTGTTGTCATAGTTGTAGCAGTCCTCTTGTCATCGCTTTTGCCTTTTATTGTTATTGACGACTAGTCTATAACTACACACATACATATGTAGATTCATACACCCAGTAAACATGGAATTTATTTTATATTTATATTTTTTGTGACAATGTTCAGTTCTAGTTCAGTTCTAGTTCAGTTCTAGTTCAGTTCTAGTTCAGTTCTAGTTCAGTTCTAGTTCAGTTCTAGTTCAGTTCTAGTTCAGTTCTAGTTCAGTTCTAGTTCAGTTCTAGTTCAGTTCTAGTTCAGTTCTAGTTCAGTTCTAGTTCAGTTCTAGTTCAGTTCTAGTTCAGTTCTAGTTCAGTTTCTAGTTCAGTTCTAGTTCAGTTCTAGTTCAGTTCTAGTTCAGTTCTAGTTCAGTTCTAGTTCAGTTCTAGTTCAGTTCTAGTTCAGTTCTAGTTCAGTTCTAGTTCAGTTTCTAGTTCAGTTCTAGTTCAGTTCTAGTTCAGTTCTAGTTCAGTTCTAGTTCAGTTCTAGTTCAGTTCTAGTTCAGTTCTAGTTCAGTTCTAGTTCAGTTCTAGTTCAGTTCTAGTTCAGTTCTAGTTCAGTTCTAGTTCAGTTCTAGTTCAGTTCTAGTTCAGTTCTAGTTCAGTTCTAGTTCAGTTCTAGTTCAGTTCTAGTTCAGTTCTAGTTCAGTTCTAGTTCAGTTCTAGTTCAGTTCTAGTTCAGTTCTAGTTCAGTTCTAGTTCAGTTTCTAGTTCCAGTTCTAGTCAGTTCTAGTTCAGTTCTAGTTCATTTCTAGTTCAGTTCTAGTTCAGTTCTAGTTCAGTTCTAGTTCAGTTCTAGTTAGTTCTAGTTCAGTTCTAGTTCAGTTCTAGTTCAGTTCTAGTTCATTCTAGTTCAGTTCTAGTTCAGTTCTAGTTCAGTTCTAGTTCAGTTCTAGTTCAGTTTCTAGTTCAGTTCTAGTTCCGTTATAGTTCAGTTCTAGTTCAGTTTCTAGTTCAGTTCTAGTTTCAGTTCTAGTTCAGTTCTAGTTCAGTTCTAGTTCAGTTTCTAGGTTCAGTTCTAGTTCAGTTCTAGTTCAGTTCTAGTTCAGTTCTAGTTCAGTTCTAGTTCAGTTCTAGTTCAGTTCTAGTCAGTTCTAGTTCAGTTCTAGTTCAGTTCTAGTTCAGTTCTAGTTCAGTTCTAGTTCAGTTCTAGTTCAGTTCTAGTTCAGTTCTAGTTCAGTTCTAGTTCAGTTCTAGTTCAGTTCTAGTTCAGTTCTAGTTCAGTTCTAGTTCAGTTCTAGTTCAGTTCTAGTTCAGTTCTAGTTCAGTTCTAGTTCAGTTCTAGTTCAGTTCGTTCAGTTCTAGTTCAGTTCTAGTTCAGTTCTAGTTCAGTTCTAGTTCAGTTCTAGTTCAGTTCTAGTTCAGTTCTAGTTCAGTTCTAGTTCAGTTCTAGTTCAGTTCTAGTTCAGTTCTAGTTCAGTTCTAGTTCAGTTCTAGTTCAGTTCTAGTTCAGTTCTAGTTCAGTTCTAGTTCAGTTCTAGTTCAGTTCTAGTTCAGTTCTAGTTCAGTTCTAGTTCAGTTCTAGTTCAGTTCTAGTTCAGTTCTAGTTCAGTTCTAGTTCAGTTCTAGTTCAGTTCTATAGTTCAGTTCTAGTTCAGTTCTAGTTCAGTTCTAGTTCAGTTCTAGTTCAGTTCTAGTTCAGTTCTAGTTCAGTTCTAGTTCAGTTCTAGTTCAGTTCTAGTTCAGTTCTAGTTCAGTTCTAGTTCAGTTCTAGTTCAGTTCTAGTTCAGTTCTAGTTCAGTTCTAGTTCAGTTCTAGTTCAGTTCTAGTTCAGTTCTAGTTCAGTTCTAGTTCAGTTCTAGTTCAGTTCTAGTTCAGTTCTAGTTCAGTTCTAGTTCAGTTCTAGTTCAGTTCTAGTTCAGTTCTAGTTCAGTTCTAGTTCAGTTCTAGTTCAGTTCTAGTTCAGTTCTAGTTCAGTTCTAGTTCAGTTCTAGTTCAGTTCTAGTTCAGTTCTAGTTCAGTTCTAGTTCAGTTCTAGTTCAGTTCTAGTTCAGTTCTAGTTCAGTTCTAGTTCAGTTCTAGTTCAGTTCTAGTTCAGTTCTAGTTCAGTTCTAGTTCAGTTCTAGTTCAGTTCTAGTTCAGTTCTAGTTCAGTTCTAGTTCAGTTCTAGTTCAGTTCTCAGTTCAGTTAGTTCAGTTCTAGTAGTTCAGTTCTAGTTTCAGTTCTAGTTCATTCTGTTCAGTTCTAGTTCAAGTTCTAGTTCAGTTCTAGTTCAGTTCTAGTTCAGTTTCTAGTTCCGTTCTAGTTCAGTTCTAGTTCAGTTCTAGTTCAGTTCTAGTTCAGTTCTAGTTTAGTTCTAGTTCAGTTATAGTTCAGTTCTAGTCCCAAGTGCTTGTTGGTTCGTACAGAAATTTCTTACTTTAGACAGAGCCTACCACAGCTGTGAGGACAATTGTCTTTGTAGTCGTATGAAGCTATTTCATGTTCATTATTATGTTTCACTACTACGGAAAAACCAATATAAACTATTTTTCATTTTGTTTGTAATATGTGTAATAAATCCAATTTGTAATCTTTTTTAGTGAAATAGTTCAATTATTTTTAATTTTTTTCCATCAAATATATTTGAGTTAAAAAAATATTACTGATTTTTAGCATTATATATTTTTCCTATAATTTGAAATCTTTGTATTTCCAAATTATAAATACAATTAAAAACTTACAAAAGTTATAGAAAATATTAAAAATTGTAAAGACATTTTGATATAAAATTAGAAAAAAAAAATATTTCAAATATTATGCAGATTTTTCGGAATGATTTTTTTAAATTAAAATGCGTTAAAACTCAGTATTGTAATCAGAATCGGCACTAAGCGATAGTTTTTGAGAAATGTTTCTGTTTTTATTTTATTTACTTGTTAATTAGGCCTGCACTTTAAAAAAGCTTTAATAACTCTAGTTTCTTGTAATATATCCCATTAATTGTAGTCAATATACCGAAAACGTATTCAACAGAAAAACCCTTAATAATTTAATTATACTCAGAGAAATCGCAGCGTATGATAAATATTTAAAATATAAAATATAGATATATTTCTACATCATACGCATTGTTGAACTAGATTAATAATACTTCTGTCGTGCTATCAAATTCTAATTAAAATTTTATAGATTTGTTATTAATAACATATATTACAAAATTTTTTATTAAATGAGAAAATCTATATATTGCTATATGTATGTTTATTTTCATTATAGTGCAATTAAAATTCGTTGTTACTCTCACATATAGTTCTTACTATATTAAAAAAACTACTTTATTCTATAAATTGTGTCATCGTTGCTGTGTCTATTAAAAAAAGTATCAACAGTTTGGCGCCTCTACTTAAATAGTTGTTGTCGCTTTATTTTGTCCTTTTTGTTAAGTGAAAAAAAATTAAGAAAATATCGAGCCTTTTTATGGTTGTTTTGTTCAAAGAAGAGAGAGAGAGAGTAAAAGCAACAAGCTGTTTTCAAAACTTGCTGCTTTTTAAATGCTACTTATGCGTTGTTGTTGTATTAAGGCGCTCTCTCTCTTGGAGACATACAAACACATTAATAAGATTATGTTTAACCCAACGGGTGCTCTTTGATTTATTTGTGTTGTATTATTGAATGATTAAAAGGGAAAAAGGGGTGTGTGTTTACATAGATAGCACATAATTGGAAATCAAAATTTTTACAAACAACTAAAATTAACTAAATACAACTTGCGAGATTCTTTAAGTTAAATTCAACATTTTTGAGATTATTTTTGGAAATCAATAATGGTGTCACCCTATTGTATAAAATTCGAGTACATAAGTATTTGTGAATACTAGTTTTATTGCTGTTTAAAATAAAACGGATGTAACTCGTTTATACAAGAAGATAAATGACATTCATATAAAGGAAAAACAAAAATTATTGTCTTGCTGTAAATGTTGTCAATGTATTTAGTCAAACATACGTATGTATATGTTTAGAGAAATTGTTAGTTTTTAAGCTTTGTTGTTGTTTTTCTAAAACAGCTGTTAGATTTTTTGTTTTTCTAAAAAACATCGGGAGAAAAACTAAAATGACAGATCTATTGTGGCTTTTTCCGGAAACCATGACTGTGTTTCTGTTTGTTTTTCTTTGTTCATGATATTTTGTGAATTTATGTATATAAAACTATTACACTAGCATTACAACGACAGTGTGGTAATTAGCAAGAACTTAAGTATTATTTGATTACAGCAGCCAAACAGACAACTAAGGGTAATAAACTAAAATATATTATTACGAAGATTTTAAACTTGATAGCATTGTAGGTAAACCAATTTTTTTAAGTCTCAAATAATTAGAATTTATTTTAAACTTTTTCAAAACCACGGTAACCGCTTCTTTCTGCTTTGTCCTTAATTATTTCCATCACATATTCATAAAAGTGTCCCGTTTTATTTTGCTGACACCGAAGTGGTGTTGAGGGAAATTTTAACCAAAACAAATCTAAAACGCCAAAATATTCAAGCAGTTTATTTGTTTATTTATTTCTATTACAGAAATGAGAGATGCTTGTTGGAAAAAAATATTCACATAGCAATGATGAAATTCAATTTCATCAGTAAATTTTTTCTTGTATTTCAATACTTTCAGAATTGTTTTTTTTTTTTTGGTTTATTTTGATTTTTCTGGCATTTTCCAACTGTTTCAATATAGTTTGGGTTGTGGTAGTATAGTTTGTAATTTAATTTTATTGTTTTTATTTTAGTTTCCGGGGGTGAATATTGCAATAAAAATATTTTGTTTACAATGCCACAAAACAAAATAAAATGAAACCAGAGCAGCAACACTCTAGAACACAACCGAAATAACTGATACATATACATACAACATTTTAATGCATATAACTGGATGTTAAAACTTGCAGCTAAATTGATGATATAAACTTTTTAGTTGTCAAAGCCGACAAATAAATAAAATAACAACAATACTATGTATAGTGTTGTTAAACTTTTTGGTGAAAATTGAAAATTTACACAGTGCTTAACACCCCCTACAGTTGCGTGAATACATTGACACTTTATTTAAGTTTTGTTATTGTAATGCTGGTGGCTTTGAACAACCTCCTGCTTTTTCCTCTACATTGAAATGTATTTCCTAGTTAGTTTCCTTCTTCCTTTATCTACTCTTTGAAGTGATTTGTTGTCATTTCAAAAAAACAACAGCAACAAAAACTTAATACTAACGCAGTTCTTTAGATAGAGAGGGTTCCATGTTACGTCTATATCCTTGTTATTGTTTTTGTAGGTTACAGATATGCACAATATTTGTTGTAAAAGCAGAAGAAAGAAAAAACTTTAATATGAACGCATTTGCCAATATGATATTGAATCAGAGATTCTCAAACTTTGCCAAAAAATATTGTCGAAAATACAAGTATGTGTTTTATTTTAGTAATTATGTAAATACTTAAAAAAATCGCTGATCGTTTTTGTAGGTTAAGTTCTACTTCAGTACTAGTTCAATTCAGTTCTAGTTCAGTTCTAGTTCAATTCAGTTCAGTTCTAGTTCAGTTCTAGTTCAGTTCTAGTTCAGTTCTAGTTCAGTTCTAGTTCAGTTCTAGTTCAGTTCTAGTTCAGTTCTAGTTCAGTTCTAGTTCAGTTCTAGGTTCAGTTCTAGTTCAGTTCTAGTTCAGTTCTAGTTCAGTTCTAGTTCAGTTCTAGTTCAGTTCTAGTTCAGTTCTAGTTCAGTTCTAGTTCAGTTCTAGTTCAGTTCTAGTTCAGTTCTAGTTCAGTTCTAGTTCAGTTCTAGTTCAGTTCTAGTTCAGTTCTAGTTCAGTTATGAATATTCCAAAGGTACTATCGACGTATGCTGAATATATAACTAAAAAGTTCATAATATTATTCATACGCATAGGAGTACTAAATTAAAAATTAACTTTGTTAATATGCCTAAGAATATGCTACACAAAATTTTCTAATAAACTGTTATATTCCAAAGGTACTATCAACGTATGATGTATATATAACTGGGAAATTCATAATATTATTCATACGCATTAGAGCACCAAATTAAAAATTATCTTTGTATGAAAAGCTGTATTCAGTTCCCCGTTTTCTGTATTTCTTGGTGTTGCTATAAATATTTTCTATCGAGTGATTGGTCTACGATTTCATTCATGCAGTTTGAGCGGTTATTAATACATAAGTATGTACCATAAGCCTCCTTTTTAATGTATATTAAAATTAAAAACAAAATTAATTAAAATATTAAAGAATGTTAATCCCTAGAAATTTTTGTTCATACTTAACAAAAATTAAAAATGTTGTTGTGTAATATAGTACGTAAATAAAGCAGTTTGAGAAACAACCTATATCATGCGCCATGAAATAAAACTTTTTCTTCTCTACTATTTATTATTTTTGTGTGACACTTTTTAATTAAATGCAACATGTTTTTCTTGTGGCTTGTTTAGTTGTTGCTGTGATTATTATTGTTGTTATTGCAAATGCCCTTTAACTTAAAAATCAATATTTCTGTAGTTTTTTTTCTGCAAAAAAGTAAGTAGTGTGTATGTATGTTCATTTACAGTTTTCCTTTCATTTCATTTTGTTTGGATAGTTTTTGTTACATTTTGTGTCATAATATTGCCATAAAACTAGAGCAACAACAACATTAACACAAACAGCCAAAACACATTAAAATATTTAAATTTTTTTTTTCTTAGACCAATACCACAAAATCTAGAGGGAGTTACTAGGATAATTTTTGGGTTGCTGGCCAAAAAAACTAAAAATAAATCCACAAATGTACAATATTTAAATAAATTTGATTTGCAGGCTGTAAGAGATGGATATTTGTGAGGTGTATTTGTATGTTTCGAGTTTTGTAGGTTTTTAGTTATTGCTGTTGTTGTGCTATAGGTAGTGCTAGAAACTCAAGGTGAAATTTTATTACTCTTGAGTATTAGTTGGGGTTTTGTTGTGTGTTTACTGACACAATCTATAGGTAATCTGTAATGAGTGTTTATAATGAAGTATACTGTTTGGTGAAAATTTTTTTGCATTTGTACTTGTTCACTATATATACATATTTATAAGGCCATAAAAGGAAATAGAGGAAGTTGAGATGTAGTTTTGTTAAAAGTACACTGTTTCCGATAATTGAAAAAAGATTGTGGGAAAAAAATGAAATACTTTTGAAATTTTTGAAACTTTTTGTTCATTAAGCCAGAGCTGATATTGAAAGTGTTTAATGTATTTGTTTAATTCTAGATGCATTAAACAGTATAAGATTTTGAAATTTTAGTAAAAATCCCTTTCTAAGAAATTGCAATTACATTTAAACAATGCACCATGCGAAATTTTGCCCATTATTCCCTTCCAAGAAAATCATCACACACTGAAGTTAACTGCAAGAAAATAATAGAAATTTCTGGCACCTAAGAAAAACGAACGTTTTCTTAAAATTGCTATCATTGCATTTTAAAAGTGTATAGAAGCAACTATAGTAATATAAAACCAACTAACAAGTGGTCGTACAAATTATCATTATTGACCTACATCATACCCACACTCAACATTCTCTGCATCAACACCATCATCATCATCATTACAAATGCCATCAATGTCATCATCGTTATTATACTCATAATGTTCAACATTGTCATCTTGGTCAAACTCACTCACTGTTGATGCCACAAGTGACACTACCAAGATTTACTACACAGTTAAAAAAACCAATAACAGTCTTCCTCTCCTCCTAACACTACCATCAAGTTTAACTATTTTTAAAAAAGGACATGTGACGATTTTTCTATTCTTAGTTTGTGAGAGAGTGAAAAAGTATTAAAATGTATATGTATCAAAACCAATGACTTTAAAAATGACAAGCACAATGTGTAAAATTTTCTATGATGTCGTCTTTATTTTGAGTAAGGTTTTTGAATGTATCAGCAATAGCATCAGTAGTATGTATTTTTTTTTTTGTTTTGTTTTTAACTTTAGTAACAGAAACTAAATCATTTGGAAATAACAAATGAATTGAAACGAATAAAATTTGCCAGTCAATGGTTGTAAATGAGAGCAAAAGTATTGAAGTTAACAGACCACAAAGTCCAAAGTTTCATAAAATTTTTTTAGAAGGTGTAAACATACATATTGTGTCAATACATCTATCTTTTGTTGTGTTTGTGTGTGTGTAAAATGATTAATTATGTAATTTGAAAAGTGCTAATACACATAATGACTTAGAGAGGACTTTTTGGAGAAAATGATTAAATAGACAAGACTTTACAGTAATTGTTGTAGATATGAAAACAGTGACTTTTGTTTTACAAGTTGGTTGTTGTTGTAATAGCTAAAACTTTGCAGTAATGTAGTTGGGAGTTACTACATCAATGTCCAGGCTTAAAAATTGTGCTACTTCGACAGAGTGAAGCAGTGTAGGCTAATCAGTTGAATCATGGGGACCTTGTGCGATCTGAGATGACAATGGCGGATAACGCTATGGTGGTGCATAGCATAATCCATCGTGACCGATGAGAGGAGGAATATCGGCCTATAAGGTTGTCCTTCCATCACGTCTTTTCAAGGTTTTTCCAGGCTTCGGGTATGTTGAACATGTTGAAAACCAAAGTCAGTTACTTAGCTTACGCTTTAGATGGTTTGGCGTTGTTGATGACATCCTGAGCTGAGTTGACTTTAAGGTTATGAAGTTTGCGCCTTGTCTCTGGGTGCTCAATGAATTGCCGGTAAAATGAGCACAAGCACCCTTCAGGGTCGGAAATGGGGATGTCAACAAACTTAGCACCCAGAAATATTTGTCAAATATACCTTATATCGGCTCCGTCTTTTCCAGGGTTTAAAAATGGAATGACTTTACCCTCTTTTCTCTAAAACTTTGATTTAAAAATCTTTGTAACATCCAAAAATATTCGTCCTACACCCACCTTAAATCGGCTCAGAATCACTTTCTGAGTCGATTTAGCTATGTCCGTCCCTCTGTCCGTCTGTGTGTGAACGTCCGTCCTTGTGAGAACGCTACAGGTAGTAATAATGATGGAATTTGACATATGCTATTCTTTTGACCTAAGGATGAATCCTACTGAAAATGGTCCATTAATTCGCCTAGCCCCCATACAACCATAATCCTCAAATAGGGCCTTTTGGATCATAAATATGTTAAATGTTCTTGTATCTCCAAATATCTCTAAATGATATTGCAAATTTTCATAATGACCGAGATTCATTTAATCCTAGCCCCCATACAAAGTCCGCTTCAGAAAGTCCCATTGAAAGTCAAAATTCTCTTATAAAAGCTAATATCACGATGAAATTTGGCATAAATAACTTTAATAAAGACGAAAATTCCTCTACAAAAATTTAAAATGATAGGCCCACATTAACCCCCTGCCCCCATATAAGCCCTCTTTTAAAAATTCTCTTTTTTCAACAAATTGTTAAAATATTTCTGAATTAAGGTAAAAATCAAAAATCCTGCTTTATTGTTCAAAAAATAATCCACATTTTTAACATAATCACTGACAACGTTGCGTTGTCAACATTACATAATGTTGCCG
The DNA here is from genome assembly GCF_015586225.1 of Lucilia sericata. Lineage (NCBI taxonomy): Eukaryota > Metazoa > Arthropoda > Insecta > Diptera > Calliphoridae > Lucilia > Lucilia sericata. The sequence continues at coordinate 75,338 of NW_023995241.1, forward strand.
TACGTATGTGTATACTTTGACAACGGATGTTATTGAAAAATTATAAACTCTTTGGTGTCAATTTGGTACCAGGCGTGTATATTTCTTTTTTCCCTCTGTGCAGATCATTCGTTTCGACCATTGTGCAACAGCTACATTCTTAGACAATCGAAACTTATGACGACGACTTCTTCCTGTTGTTTGCTTTAGCCACTCAACAGGTTATCCATCGCAATTATATTTATGTCACCCACTGTAACTTATGTAAATTCTACCACTAGTTAAATTTATGTAAAACTAAAGGAAAACTATTTATTTAACTTTTCTCTCTCTATCTATCTGGTTCAATTGTACCTAAACTGTTTACCTCTTACTGTAACTATAAAATGGGTTTATATACGAAAGCCAAAAAAGAAGAAAAAACATTATATGATGTTTAGTTAGATTTTCGTGTTTATTAAGTAAAAGATTACACAAAAGTAAATATGTACATTATGGTAGTAGTAAATAGTACGTAGTACATTGTATGTGCATGTACGTTTACATAATGTAGGACAGTTAAAAGTACAGTGGGAAAAAAGTGAAAAGGAAATATATAGTTAAAATATAAGAAAACAGAAAGAGTTAAATCTAAATGGAAAAAAACATACCTGGTGTAAATTAAGCAGAAATGCTATAATTTGAAATATGATTTGTGTGAAGAGTCACTTTTTACACGTCAGAGATGATATTCGTTTTTTGTTTTATATTACTATATTTTACTGTTCATACAACTGCAAACATTTAAACACGTGTGATGTGGTAGATGAGATGCTTTAAATCTTCCATATAAAGGACAAATACACATACATACATTAATACATATAGAGCACAGTAAGGATGATGTTTTTTTGTTTGTGTTTTTATTGTTTTTTTTTTTTCAGTTTTTTTTTAAGTACGTAGCAGAGGTGAAGGTGGATTTAACCCAACACAAATTCACAACACATACACTTTTGTTTCAAATACGCACTGGCCAAAAGGACTCAGGTGTTGCTTGCTTGCGTGAGTGTTTGTGTGTGTGTGTGTATAGATATATTATTATGGAAGTTTGTTGGTGTGTTAAGACACTTTTTAAGCAGTTTCTTCTTATTCTTTTGGTTTGGGTTAGTGGTGGGGTTTAATTTTTCAGATTGTTGCTGTTTGGGGTTACAGGGCTGACAAGTTTAACTGAGGTACTGTGTAGTTTAGTCTTAATAATGTTTCATTTGGTTTTCTGTTTATTTTTTTATTTCTGTATTTGAACTGAAATAATTATAAATGAAATCTTGAGTATTGTATGACAGCAAACTCATGAAACGGCGGGTATTTCCTTCACGTACACCAAGTCCTTGAAACAATATGCTGGCATACATACACAGTCTCACGTACATACAAATCTAAAGCAACAACGGTGTTGTTAGTTTTCTTCTTCTTCGCTTTAATGAAATGTCATTTATTTTTGTACACACAGTTAATTAACGGAAACATTATTTAGATGACTGACAGCAGCACAACGTTTTAAACACAATTAACACTTGAACGGACTTTGCTTGGTTTAAGAAATATTGGAAAATTTTACACACAACTTTAATTTATTTAACTTTTTTTAATTCAATATATTTTTGTTAAGGTTTTATGTTTATTTAAATATTTTATATATTTTTTATTGTTTTTTTTTTTCTACTTCAGATGCTGAGTTTTAAACGCACGTTGATGAACACATGTACTTCTACTAATACTACTACTCTACCTCCCATTCTCTTTTTTCACACACTTTCACACAAACACATACGTTTTATATTCCTTATAAATGAGCACTAAAACACATATTCGCTCTCGCTCACTCACTCTCTTTGGTTTTTCCTTCTTCGTCTGGTCATAAAAAAGGAATTTAATCAGTAAGAAACTTCAATTATTAAATTCTTTTGCTTATATTTTTGTTTTTCACTCGTATTCGTATTAATTTATTCTGTATATTTACTGTAGCATACTTTTAGACTTTTCTATATGTTTGTGTGTGTTTTTTTCTTTAAATATTTATATCACTGTTATATCAATTCCTTTGTTCGGTTATTTTTCAAAACACTTTTAATTATAACTATTAAATCTCTTTGGTATTTTATTTTTAGATATTTTTTTATTGGTTTTAAATAAATTTTTCATAAATAAACCTGAAACCCTTCGATGATTTTATGACAACTTCTCTAAACCGTACTGTACCGTTTAGGTATGTTTTGTTATAAATTTTCTCTTGGCTTTTGTCATATGGTGAAAATACCAACCATGTTTCAGGAGTGGTGAGTTTTGTAGGGAGAGTCTAGGATTTTCATATTTTGCAAAGAGATTGCGCATTCTGTAATTTTCGGAGAGGGGCAAAGTGTTTTGTGGTGTTATGAAAGCTGGTGAGAAAAATTGATTAAGAAAAAAAAATATAAATAAATACACTGAACATTTTTCTTTAATTGATATGGACATTTGGTAAGATTTTGAAAAAAATTTGGTCGTCACTCAAAGTATTAGTGTTAGCCATCTGTTATCCCAAATTAAAAGGAGTTTATGATGTTTAAATCTGTCTTACACCTGAGTTTTAACTCAAATCGAGAAATGGGAATGTTGGTCGGCTCAGTTATCATTGATCGCCTGGCTGAGGTAATCAACTGTTTTAATTAGTTAGGGAAACAAGCTAATAATGACTCACTTGCTCGGAGAAATAATGGTAGACCGTTGACATTATTGCTAAAGATTGAGGCTAGGGAAACAGTAATTTCCTCTGTAATGGTAGGGTGGTGGCTTGGCTTTGTATTTGAAGAATGACGAACCAATGCCGGTTAAGGCCCCTTCACCCGAGCACACAAGTAATATGATCGTGTAAACGCAATATGTAACGAAAAAAGAGAAAATACGGATGGAAAATTTGACAGTCATATGGCTCTCTTCATTTTTTGAAATTATTTAAAAAACAAGCAAGTCAGGGATAGGGTTAAGTGTAATTAGGAGCTCTCTTCCTGATACAGTCAGTGAGTCTGACTTGCAAGGATAATACTATGGCTGACTTATTTAAGCTGTGAGCGCTAGTGGTCGGCTTCAATTATAGTGTTTTTCACATTAATTCCAACGTTGCTGCTGTTAGAAAGTAAAACTAATTGTTAGAGAGCATGTCAACTCTGCAATCCGTTCAAGTCATTCAGGTGTAGTAATGCACTACACAAATTGAAAAACCCGGTAGTATAGTACCGAAATTGATACAATACGCTTTCAAAACTGAGCTTACCTCGTTTGTTAATATTTAGTCAACGGATGTGTATACAATTTAAATAACATTAAATAACCGTTGTAATTTTTACAGCGTATCGTTGTCATTGAAACAATGAATTGTTGTCATTTCGATTACACTTTGTGTCATTTGGCCATGCATCATTGTGATTTCGACAACGAATCGTTGTCATTATTATTTTTTTTTTGTTGATTTGATAACGTCGTGTATTTTTTATATTTTTGTTGTTGAATTGACAACTATCCGTACATACTGTGACAACGGATGTTATACAAAAATTATAAACACTTTGGTGTCAATTCGGTACCAGGCGCGTGTTATAATTCCTGCCGGTATTGGAGGAACATATTACAGGTACTTGATTTGTCAAGGAAATCGCAGTCAGATGAAGTCAAGATTGTAACTTCTGTTAGCGTTTCGGCAAAGATTAACTCTCTTCTGTTGTTGCAGTTGGTCGGTAATAGCCCAGGAAAATAAGGGTTTTGCAGCGGAATTTTGAGACATCTAAATTAAAATTAGGACATATGTATGTCCTTAAGATGTGATTAAAAGTCATCGGAAATAACAACCGATATTGTATTATGTATGATATGATTATGTATTAATTTTTCATCTTATATTAGTCAAAGAAATATAATACTTTTTATACTCATAATCTCAGAATCGTTCCCTGACCCATAGTGTAATGTGCGTCTGTACAACAGATTGAATAGCGTTACTTTTTTATTCTCGTTTCTTAATTAATTGTATCTTCTTCTTACATAATTCAATCTCATTTCTTACTTATTTTTTGTAATTAACGTTTTTGTTGAAATGTTGTGAATTCTGATATCAAGTATGAATCGAGCTCAATTCAAGCCCTATTGGGGATTCATTTCATTAATTTAGATTTTTATTTCAAATCAAGTATGCGATTGAGATTAAATCAAACCGAAAATTCTCAAAATATATTAGATTAGAGAGAGCCCTAAGCACTGCGACCCTGTTTTGGATCTTTTGTGCAGTCCATGGGTTCACCATAACAGGTTTAATTTACGTATAAAAATAACAGGTTTGATTGGTGAGAGGTTGAATATATCCTTCGGGGCTAGTGTTGCAGCACATAAGATTCTCTCTCGACAAGTCAAACTCTAAACATTTGCACAATATGTATTCTGAGGTTTCCTCCTGACAGCCACAAAATCTGCATAGCTTTCCTCTTGATAGCGTGATTTAGAGCTTTGTCTGTTGTTGTTGCTTCCCAGTAGCGAGCAAATTTCGATTCGACACACAATACGCATCTTTGTTTAACGTAACCTTTAGGGATACCAAAGAACGGTTCAGGGCTGATAAGGCGATGAGCGCCTCTATTTGCTAAGCAGTCCGCCCGTTCGTTGCCAGAATGACCTTCATGGCCGGGTACCCAACATATTGTTAATTTGTTGTGTTTACCCAGTTCGTTCAATGAGGACACACAGTCCATCACAACACCAGACCTAACTTCATACGAAAGTAAGGCTTTGAGTGCTGTTTGGCTGTCTGATATTATTTAAAAAAGTGCATTGTAAGACCATACTTAAGTGATCAGAACTGGAGACAAGTACTTATCGTAATTCTGAAAAAACTTCGAATTGGATTGAGTGCGGATTGCTCAATTTTTGAAAATTAAAAAAGGCTGCAAGTAATTTGAAACCGTAGTCTGGTATTAAAAAAATTTGGTACAAATATTTCTCTGATATATAGATTTTTTCCAGCATTTTTTTTTTTTTTTTTTGATAAACAGAAACACAGTCAGAGCTAATGAATAAAATAAATGTTAACACGAAATATTAATTAGTGATACAGATATTGAAATTTGCAAAGTACTAAGAAAATAAGTACTATATGTCCAAAAGGTAAAAAGTCTTTAAACTATCTAAAGCACTAAGGCACACTGTTCTTCTTCAAAATTTCCGTGCTTTATACAAGATTTGCGGAATAATGTTTTATACTTTAGTGATCACAATATATTCAGGATCAGTAGTTTTAGCGTAATGTATAGAGTCATCTTAAATCTTATACTAAAATCCTTAGGTAAATTTTGCTGAAACGACTGTTAAATTTTTCTTAAATAGCAATAAACTCTTTGAGATTTTTGAAGAAAAAAATCGGCACAGTGTTCATTTCTTAATTACCTGTTTTCCCATGGAGCAGCAGCAGAACAACAAACGTAAAGGAAAATGCCAAAATATGTACGTCATTTTTCCTTACCAAATACACTTAATAAAGAAAAAAGGTGAATTTCAAGCCAAATAAGAAAAAAAGAGGAATCAGCTCTTTTTGGACCAAATTTCAGCTCTTCTTCTTTGACAATGTATTTGTGTGTCTGTCTGTCAAAAATATTGTACTCACATTCGTGTAAATGAATATAAATGAAAAAGAAGACAACGACCGACCCTCAACACCCATGCGATGAGCAACAGTTTTAAGCATTTATATATATGGAAAGGAAAAAAAAAGGAAGCAACACAATCTGTCCAACAAGTAAAAAAAAACGCAACAACAAAAATAGCAACAATAGAATAGTGTGTCATACAAACAATTTTCTACTCACTATGTGGTGTATTTTTATTGTGTTGCCAACAAAGGAAAAAGTCACCTTTCAATGACGTAGTCAATTGTTCAAAAATGTTTGAGAGAATTTAATTTTACACACAAATGCTTCTTCCTCTTATTTCTTTAGTTTCTCTGTAAAACACAATTTCTGTTCATAAATGTGTTAGTATTTTATTTCATTTTTACCACACATTTATAAAGGACCTCTCATATACTACATACATATACAATTGTGCCTAGAGTATTAAACGTTGCCAACGTACCACATGTTTATATGAGCTTTTGTTGTTGCCATTATTATTCCTCTTTGACAAAGGAAAACTGTTGCTCGAATTAGTGAGAGTGTATTAGTCGGTGTGTGTGTGTGTGTATTCATGTTTTCCTTTTTAATGTGTTTTTTGTTGCTGTTGATTTTTTTATTATTTCAAAAATGGGAGAATATAATTTTATGCGTTTTTTTTTTTGCCAGAACACAACACTTCATAAATTGTCTGTGAGTGTGTGTTTCTTAAGCAGAGTTATAATTTTATAAGATACAAGAGCATATTTTTGGGGGTTTCGGCTGTAAATAGAAATGTAGTTGAGTAAATATAAGCCATGCACAGTGGGAAAGGACAGTGATGATTGAAAGGACAGAATGAACATTTAAAAGAATCATCATGTGGTCATGAGAAGTAAAGGAAGTGCTATTTAGTTTGTGAGGGGGATGTATGTTACATAAGTTCCGAAGAAATACGTATTTACAACTAGTATACTATTGCGCTTCTTATGAGCTTCTTTACCAGGGTGTCTAGTTGGTATCGATATCACGACGAAAAACTAACAGACTGGAACCATACAATCAATCCTGTCCTTTTATAAATCAATATTCGAATTTGTTCGAATGTTTGAAAATGCAGTAAAGAGTATGTAAGGTATGGTGGTTTACTGAACAAATTGAAATTGAATTAATTTAGTGTAGAATCGATGAAATGTACACTGTAAGTGTTTGTTAATTCCGCATACATAAAACTTTCACTTGATTTTGTATTAGTTGACCCACTGTTCATCGTATTTGTCATAAAAAGGCCAAAGAAAGAAATATTTGTGAGAAAATGAGTGGTTAATTAATATACTTAATTTAGTTTAACAATAAGACATTCGGATTTATACAATTAGAGAGGAAAACATACTGGATTAACGTTAAATTTTCAGAAGTTTTGATTGACATTTAAAGTCGCTAGGAATATAGGTCCACTCTTCATGTGATTTTATAGAAATATGAATCGGATTTGTTGACAATTATTACAATTATTTTTTTATTAATTAGGTGGGAGAACCATGATCATCTTGATCTCAATTGAGCATGAATTTTTATACCCTTGACCATATAGTGAGGTAGATTTAATGCGTGTGTGCTAATGTTTGTAACACCCAAAATCCACCCACGTTAAATTGGTTCAGAATCGCTTTCTGAGAGGATTAAGCTATGTTCGTCTGTCCGTCTGTGTGTTCATGTAAACATTGTGTGCAGCTTATAGGTCGGGACATATACTACAGTCGAAATTTCGTAAGTCAGTACAGTACAGTTCATCCATACTATAATGAATTTATAGTTGTTCAAAATATAGTCAGTATGTAGACCTGACTAACTATCTTTCTCTGTTGTTCTATATTGTGAAATAAAGTACGGATCGAGCTCAAATCAAGCCCCTTTTGGTATTATTTCAATCTTTTACATTCTTAAATCAGTCTTATGTTTATTTGAAAAAAAAGTATGCATTTAAAATAAGTCCATTGTAGGACAGACTAGGGGGGGGGTTGTGTAAAAGGGAAATTCACCCCTCCCCCCAAAATATAAAATTTAGGAAAAAGGAAATAAGTTAAAAAACAAATTCTCCTCCGCCCTCAACCCCCCAAAGTTTGAGCTGGATCCGCGCCTGTTGTAGGTTAAGATCACAAGGTTAAGATCAGAAACTAATGATTAGTTTTAGTTTATTCCTATTATTGTCTTCCTATTGTAATCAGCAAAGCATCATCTCGTGAGAGTGTAGATAGAATAAAGATTCTTAAATTTTATGCAGGAAGTTGTTACCTGTCAAAAAATTTCCAGGCATACAATGGAGGTAGTTAAGCGTCAGGACCTTTTTTGGAAAATCCCTCTAATATTGACAGATTATGTTTCGCTCCAAGACCAGTTGCATCATAAAAATAGTTTTGCCACTGAAGTACTGAAATTAATAACATTTTTTTTAATTCCTGCTTAATCTAACAGTTTGTCTTCTTTAAAGGAAATAACACTTTAACTTGTTGTATCTCCCTCATTTTCTCATTTTTTCTTAGCATAACATTTTCGCATCTTTAATATAACTAATTAAATTACATATAAAATCTAATTTAAAAATTAAATGAATTCCATTTTTTTCCTCTCATACTCTTTTATTTTTTTGTACAATGTTTCTCTCTTGGCGGCTTCGTAGAAAAAATAAATACAGAGAGTGTTGCTGTGTCATACAATTAGAAACCATTAATACAAGTGTCATCTTAAATTAACCAAGTTGGAAATGGGATTCAACTTACTACTTTAGTTAAAGGAAATCTTTATTTCATTTTTTCTTTTTTAATTTTCTTGTTGCTTTCTTTACTATCTTTGGTTTGTGTACGATTTCATGCAATGTTTTGTATTATTCTTTATATTTTCTTAAGTTGTTGTAGTATTTTTTTTTGTGTTTTTTTTTTCACTTTATAATACGTTGCACAATTTATCATATTTATTATGATTTTTAATTAAAAACTTTTAAACAGCAGCACCAATACACAAACAGTGCAAGTAGTGCAAACTTACAACAAATGCTTAAGAACGTAGTAATGTAGAATGTAGTAAATTGGATTGAAGAAAAGCGGCAACAAGTAATAAATAAAAATTACATTAATTGTTGAGCAATTTGTTTAAAGAAAAACAATGTAAAGCATATAAACATGTCTTTCACTATAGAAAAATTATGACATTGCTGATGACGCAAATGCGTAGTTGCCCTGTAGTCTTGGTTTTTTTTAATGTTTTGACGTAATTAAAGAAATAAACATTTATTTAAACATTTGTAGTAAAATCAATTATTATATAAAGAAAGAAATGCAAAAATATAAGTAAAGAAATTATAACTGCAAGTAAAAGTTATGCATTGTACTTTTCTTTGAAGCAGAAAACTGTTGTTCACTCATAGAAAAATTTAGTGAAATTAAAATATAGTTTGGTCTTTAAATTATGCCACAGTCTGATTTATAAAAAGGACAAATTATAGGCTGTCATATAGACTACACGTGTTATTTAGACCACATCTGTTTTATAACTTGGTTTGTTTTCTGATCTATAAAGAAAATTATGGTCTGATAACACCGTGTGTAATTTTAAGTCTTGAAAATATAACCATATATGGAGACCACTACGTGATAAAAGACTAAAAAAAAGACTCATGTCTCCCACTTTTGCCCAAGTCATGCAAAAAAGTGATCTTATCCCAGGCTCATATCTTGCAAACCGTTGGGAATTTTGATATACTCTATGAGGCAAAGTTGTAGCTCTTGTCAAAAATTGTAAACATATTAAATCAGATAAACTCAATCTTCATTTTTTTAATTCAAGAAGACTGTTTAAAGTTGTGGAATTGCATGAATTTTCTTAACGACACCAGTACGTATACGTGTTAATTATTTATTGATATTACAAATATTAAGTATACGCCTAATATAGAGATGAACTTGAAATATTTTTGAACACGGATTTATAAACTAGTTTATAATTTGTATTGTATTGTCGTATATTGTATATAGACTAGATTATAGTCCTATTTAGATTATAGTCTGATTTATTATGGTCTCATCTATGGGTCTATAATGTGATACGTAGCCCAAAGGCAGATCTATAAACTATATCACAGTCTGATCTATAGAATATCTAGAGTATATTCTAATCTCTAGACAATTCTCAAATATCAGCATGAAAAATTGAATCAATATTGATCCCATGATAACTAACATATTTCTCCATGAGCTTATAATTTAATAATGAATATAGTTTTATTTGCTTAAATTTGTTCATTTCTTTTCTCTCACCCAAATTAAAAAAGATTTTATAATGAAAATCCATGAATCTCCAGGTAATTAAGTGTAGAAAAACAAAAGAACTACAAGTTTTTATACAAACAATAAAATGAAAACAAGAGAGAAAAAAATGAACTTAAATGAAAAAAGAAATACCAAAGAAAACGCAAAAGAAAACAATAGAAATGAAAAAAAGCTTAAGGAAATACTACCAACTAAAAAATAAAAGAATCTTTTTCAAATTATTATTCCTTGAAATATACTCAGTAGTAAAAATAACTACTCGTTCTATGGTACAATACAATATGTACCGTAAGGCGGTTAAGGAAAATTTTGTGTGAAAATATTTTTTTTATAGCATTTATAAGAGGTATTGTATGTGTGAATAAAGTATGGATGTATGTATGTATGTAAGTATGTATGTTCAAAGACCAAAAGGCAAATTATTTGAGAACAGTGGACAAACAGAAGGAAAATAAAACTTTAAATTGAATTGTAAAGTAGTCACACTAAAGTTTTGCGGAAAAAACGCCTTAAGGTATGCAATGTTTTTGGAAATGATTTCAGTATAATTTTAAGTTGAAAGAAATTCTTGGAATATTCTTGAAATTTGTAAGAAATTCTTGGAATATTCTTGAAATTTTTTAAGAAATTCTTGAAATATTCACAAAAAATTAATGATTGAAAATGTTTTTCATTTGATGTTTTATCGCTTCAGTTTTACTGTTCAAACACTCTACAAATAAAATTATTTTGGCACAAGTACGAAAACTAAAATTATCAAATCATTGATAAATATTTATCTAATTGCCACTGTAATTGAAAAACTTTTCATTAAGTGCTACAAAATATACTTGCAAAATAAATCTAAATTAAAATTCAAAATATTGTCTGAAACTTTATATATCACTTAATAAAACTAAGTTGATAAAAGTATATTTAAAAAATCAAACGATTCTATTAATAGAATTTTTAAAACAATTCAATTTTGTTTGTTAATAATAATCTAATAGAATTTATAAAAATTTCTAAAACTTCATTCTTTCTTATATAATTCTATACATTTTTCAGCATCATTAAATCCCTCCAGGGATAACCAGGGTGTTGATAGCGGTTGGAGTGCGTGCTTTGCCAAAGAGAGTATGTATGTGGCATTTTTTTTGCAGTTTCTCTGTCGCCTGTTTAAATATTCCGTTTGCGATTTAAACGCAGCTATTAAATATACAAGCTTGAGTTATAATTGCTACGCATGCATGCATACTCACACATTCAGATAAATTTTGAAAAGTAAATACACATATAGAAATGAAACTACTAACCCACACGCAAATTCTCTGTAGTATAGAAAGAATAAAACAAAAAACATACAAAAGCATGTTTGTATGTTTCCATATTAACACACTTTTCTTAAATTTCATGCCACATCAAACTAATACACTCAAATGACTGTTGCCTGAAATATGTTCATACATATAGGGTAGTTGCATGAAGGATTTATGTTAATTTTAGATCTTTAACATAATTAGTATGATAATAAATTTCTTAAACACACGAGTGACTACTAAAATTTAATATTAAAACAGAAGTAGTCAATTACACAACAGAAATAGAAATAGTATTAAATTAAAATACTACTGTTTTACACACCAACTAAATATAATCTAAATTATGTATTGCCCATCACTGCTTTATCTTCATATAGACTTCAACAACGAGCTTAACCATAAAAACTAATTAAACTCTTAATTTTATCTTCAATATTCTCAGTGTAAAATACATATGTAATATTTATTTAACGTGTCAACCAACTTACACACTTTCATATTTTTCACTTTTATATGAAATTGCAAAATAAAATGAAAAAAAAAATATCAGTAAATATGTTTTCAAAATTACAGAAGCGCCGTTAATATAAGTTGCTCACGATTTATTACTGGTTTTGAAAATAACTTTAACTACGTTCCTGTTAAAGTAAAACGTACAACTTTTACAACTAGATTTACACATGCATACATTTACAGAATTGTATATCAATACAAGCATATAAATACAGCATTCACACAAACAAACGAACGAACAAACTGATCAAATATGCTCTTTGTTGTGAAACGCGGAATTTATTAAAGTGTTAATGCAACATGACACATTAGTGTTACTGAAAAATACATACATACACATTAGCCAGGCACCAGCCAGAGAAAGGGGGTTTCACTAACTTAAACCACTGAAGCTGCCTATCTATAGAATAGGCTATAGTTTGATCTATAGACCACTGTCTGATCTAAACCAGACGTCGGCGCTAGTATTGTTCTGACAACGAAGATTTTCGGCAAATTACATGTACACAACATGATCGCAGATGAACTTCTAAACAAGAGCATCAAAAATACAAATATTTTATTTAATTGCTTGACAGCATTCAACAAAGCAGGCTTGAAAAACAACTTGCAAAAACAAGAGCATAATTTACAAAAACAACGTACACCCTAAATAATTTATAACAATGAAAGTAAATAAGTTCATCTTGTTTCATTCTTTTTTTGTACATTTTAATTTGAAATGTTGTTTCTATGTGAAGAAATTATCATTCTTATGTACATTGATTACATTTTCTTTATAAATATTCGCATTTTACAGTAATGCAATTTAATCTTCAAAATTAAAAATAACCAAATATTTTTTTCAGTGAAATTTCATTGAAAAAATTCCAATATTGTGTGTGTAGTGGTGATTTTTTTATCTGCCTCTCTATACGCCGGTATATGATCTAAACACTATAGTCTTATCTCTCTTATCTCATCTATTGATAGACTATAGTATGATCTATATGATAGATCTGTTAAATAGACTAAAGTCTGATCTATAAACCAGATCTATAGAATAGACTATGTTCTGATTTATAGAATAGACTACAAACTGTTCTGTAGAACAGACTATAGTCTGATTTACAGAGTAGACTATGGTGTGATCTATAGAATAGACTATAGTGTGATATATAGAATAGACTATAGTCTGATCTACAGAATAGACTATAGTGTGATCTATAGAATAGACTATAGTCTGATCTACAGAATAGACTATAGTGTGATCTATAGAATAGACTATAGTCTGATCTATAGAATATACTATAGTCTGATCTATAGAATAGACTATAGTCTGATCTATAGAATAGACAATAGTCTGATCTATGGAATAGGCTATAGTCTGATCTATGGAATAGGCTATAATCTGATTTATAGAATAGACTATAGCATAGACAATAGTCCGATCTATGAAATAGGATATAGTCTGATCTATAAAATTGACTATAGCCTAATCTATGGAATATACTATAGTCTGATCTATAGAATAGACTATTGTCTGATATGTACAATAGACTATAGTAAGGTAAGAGGAAGAATTGTATTCTATATGAGAGAATATAGTCCAATCTGTTAAGTAGACTAAAGTCTGATCTATAAAATAAATCTATAGAATAGACTATGTTCTGATTTATAGTGTGATCTATAGAACATAATATAGTCTGACATATAGAATAGACTATAGTCTGATCTTTAGAATATACTATACTCTGATCTATAGAATAGACAGAGTCTGATCTATAGAACAGACTGTAGTATGATCTATAGAATAGATTATTGTCTGATATATAGATTAGACTATTGTCTGATTTATAGAATAGACTACTCTCTGATCTATTGAAAAGACTATAGTCTGATCTATAGAATAGACTATAGTATGATCTATAAAATAGACTATTGTCTGACCTATAGAATAGTCTGATCTATAGAATAGACTACAGTCTGATCTATAGAATAGATATGTCTGATATGTAGAAAGACTATAGTCTGATCTGTAGAATAGACTTTAGTCTGATTTATAGAATTGACTGTAATATGATCTATAGAATATAATATATATGTATGTATGATCTATAGAATAATAGACTGCATATAGAAATTTCGTCTGTTTAATTGTTACTAGGATTATTCTATTCTTTTTGTATGATAGCAACGGTACCATCATAATATACATATGTATGTATGTGTATAATTTTTGAAACAATCATGCATATATGTATGTACGTATGTATATAAAGGTATTGAAAAGAAGAAGTTGAAATTAAATTCGGTATCTTTTGATAAAAAATGAAGTGAGAGAACTTTTACTTAAAGTGAAATATTAAAGTGCTCTTAGTATAACGAGACACTATATTAAAAAAGTGCTAACTTAAAAAAAGTTTAATTTTCAGAAGAGCAAAGAAACTTTCCCTAATATATGTATTTATAATAATCTTACTAGTTGATGGTTAAATACTAATTAAAAAATTTTTTAAAAATATTTTTCTAAAACTTATGTTGAGTTAACACATTTTGTTAAAAGAAAAATTTAAATCCAAATTTATACCAGACATGGAGAATATTTTGTGGAATCAATTGATTGAGTTGGCACTCTTTGAAAATATATAGAATGTCGATATAATATAGAGTTAAATCAAACCACTAAATTCATATTATTTTAATTAAAGATCAACTTAAAGTGAAATGTCATTGAAAATAATTTTAAGCCTCATAACAACCACAGAATTTTGTTCAAAGTCTTTTCCCTGGTCCCCTGACTATCATTTCACACTGTTGCATATATATTGCAAAGAAAGCAAAAAACCCTACTTAAATATTAATTAATATATTCACAGACATTTTGTATAATCTCTAAATTAATCAACAATTAATTTCATAATGTGATGCGATTATATTTTCATAAAAAAGGTAAAAACTAATAAAAATAATTACTTATTAATTCTATTTGATTATTAAAATTTTTACTTTGTTTTTATATTTAAATAGATTTTTTGATTATTATAGTGAGTTATTAAGAACAAATTTGTTGTAAAACATGCATATGAAATTTGCACCAAGGTGAATGTATTGGATAGTAGGCCAGTCACAAATTTGCAGCTCTATCAGTCAAGAACTGCCGGACTTAGAGGTGCTCAAAGTTGCACATTTTGGTCATACAGGATTTTATTTAAATGAGTGTAACTTATCACCTATTGGTCCTAGCAAAAATTGCCCAAAGTAGTTTAGATAGCTATTTCATTACTTCAGCCCAAATCGGAAGACATCAATTGTAAAAGTTGGGTCACTTGACAGGAAATTGCCCATATACATACCTTTGTTGTATTTAAGTTAATTTTTGCTCTAACATATTTATATGTGTATGTGAGTTTGTGTTCTTAATAAAGTTTCTAATCATTTATTAAACCTACGAAAAGGGCTTCTTATCTTAATTCTACACTTACTAAGTTTCCGTTTTTCTGCTATTACTTTATAATATTGTCCATTTATTTAAGGATCTAGAGTTGTCATTAACTTTGTAGGTGTTCTTAAATACATATGTATGTACTTATATATATGTATGTAATACATCTATATGTACTTATATATATGTATGTAATACATCTATATGTACTTATATGTATGTATGTTCTTATATGTATACATGTATTGTTTTATGTTTTTGATAAGTATCACTATGTATGGAGTTTATATAGACTGACCTGAGAATGCAGTCAAACTTTTCCGAAACATGTGATGTTAATTTTTGCTGGAAATTATGATATCACATTTTTTCATTTTTAGCATTATTTGATTTATTCAATTTATGTCAATATCAGCTTAGGGCAATATTAGCTAGTAAGGTTAATTCCAAGACCGTATTGATCATATGGATACCAACCCACTGGGGAATAATATACGATGAAAGTACACATTTTTAGGGAATTGTACTTGTGAAAGTTAACCTGATGAACGCTAACCATTCGAAGCAACAAAGAAAAAATTATCAGTAGTTTATTTTAAATTAACATGTTTTTCTCTTTTTTTAGTTTTAATTTAAGCAATTTTTTATTTGTCTTAATTATCTCGCTGTTTAAAACCTAAGTTTACAAATTTGATTAAATTTTTAATTGATTCAATTAGTTTTTTAATTGATTGAACAAAATTTTCTGGCCAACTTTTCTATTTTAGTTTTTTAAATATTTTTTTTTTTTAATATTTTAGTTTGATTTCTTATGCTAACAATGTTTATAATTCTTAAATAGTCAATACGATTTTAGGCATATAATATTCAAGTTTCCTGATAATTTATAAAACACTTTATATGCTCAAATTTGATAATAAAGTGATATTTTTTGTAAATGCTCAACGCATTGTTAAAGGACAAGCATTCCTTTAACATTGTGAGTAATCAATTAATAATTTGATTGTTTGAATCATCAACTTAATTGGTTTTTAATACATTTTCTACCAAACAAACTTATTCATTTGATTAATAAATTAATAAAAATTAGATTTTATTTTTATTAAATATTTAATTTATACAATTAATGAATTAATCAATTTTAAATTTTGTCTCAATTATTGATATTAATTGTTCTGATTAATTCGTTATTTGGAAAAAAAAGTATTTTTTTAATTTTTTTACAAATTTGATAATTGATATCATCATTTTGGTGATAGGTGCAAAACTTGCTTGATACAATTATTTTGATGATTGAAACATATTTTTAGTTTTTTCTGTGAACGAAGACCGAATTAAAAACAAAGGCAATGGTCGAAAGCATTTGGTGTGATTTAAACTAGAGCAGGACATGAAGCCTTTATAGAATGAATAACTCAGCATATTTTAAATATGTATACTCATAGCTGGTGTAGAGTATCATATGGTTGGCCAAGCCCGACTATAATTTTACTAGTTGTTTTTTTAACTCATTTGTTTAATTATATAATTAATTAATAATTATAAATACATATTAATTTTGTAATCAATTTATAGCTGTAAATATTTCCTTTCCAAAAAAATATCTAAAAATACACTTATGTAGGTTTCCAAGGATAATTATCAAGTAATTTGAGTACAAATTTGAGTTTGATTTGCAAAACCAAATAAAAAAAAGACATTATTGAAAATTAAGTAATAATAAAATTATTTGCCAATTACAAATGAAATTCATTTGATATGAGAGTGTGGTATTAAATAAGTTAAAATGGCAGGAGGTTTACAATAGGTTCGCCCAAAGTTTATAGAGCCTGGATTTGAAAACTGAAAAATTTATTGCAATAAAATGCATACATACATATGTATGTGTGAATTTTTTTCACATACATGAATGTATGTTATTTTTATATCATTACATATGTATTTCATAAAACTAAAGCCAGTCTATTGTAAGTACAAGTGTTGGGTTTTAGCAAATATTCCTACAGTTTTACAAGGTATCAAAGGAGGCACTAACTCACCGGAAGTAATCTATTGCAGAGTCGATTGTCCTTTCCTTATCTAATGAGCTGGTAATCTAAAAAGCGCCAATTGTCATCCTTTAGAGTTAAGCACATTTAATAGTAAATTAAGCAACAAATTCAGGACACCCACCCAGAACTGCAGGCTTACACTTTCATGTCTGTATGTTCTCTTCATATAATTGAAGTATGTGTGTGTAATTAATTATTTGCCGGTTTTATATTACAAGATTTTCTGCATAATTTTAATTGTAGTGTAATTAAGCAAAACCAAAAAATGATTAAATTTCATTAAATGTTAATCTTAACATACAATCTTTATAGTGTACTTATTTATACATACGGTGAAACACAAACAGACAGACATTTATACTTTTATAATTAATTGAAAGTGCACTTGAGTAAATTAAAAATAAAATCGTAGGGTATTTATTTCCGCGAGGAAATAAATGGTCAATGAGGTTTAAGCAAATAAAGATACTTGAGTTATAGATTAACTGAAGTAACAATTGGAAAATTATAGATTTAAAAGTTAATCTTTAAAAAAATACTTTATATGAATAAATGTGTGATTTCGTTTAACTATAACAAAGTCATTGAACAATTACAAACCTGTCATAGTTTATTTTTAATATTTTTGAATTTTTAATACACTTTACTATAGAAAATATTTATTTATAAATAACACTGTAATGTTATTTCAATTTGTTAGAGTTCTTGTAAATATTAAAACGGTTGTAGGATATTTAAAGCTAAAGGCTCTTTTTTTAATATAGATTCTTATTGTATTGATATCATTTGAATTGTATTTATATTTCCAATATAAATTTAATTTTGAATTTCTTTCATTTTTCTTTCTATCCAACAATTGCAATAGACACCTGCTGTAATTGCATGTCTTGCTGAAAAAAAGAATAGGGGAAAAACTAAGGAAAATTTGAGCTCAGAAAACTTAGCAAAATGTATTTACTGTTCACCGTATATGATATATAAGGGTAGCTCGACGTTTTAGCTCACTACTTTCCATCAAATAGACATTTCTTATAAAAACCTAAAATTGGCTGTAGAGCTTTAAATGCTAATCTAGTTAACAACAGGGAAATCTGTGATCAGACATATTTTAGATCAAAAACTTAGTTTCAGCTATAGATTTAAAAGATTTCTTCCATCGTCTACTATTGTAAGTTTTCTCATTTTTTCCAAATGTTCAAATGCATTTCAATGTTGCTCTAGCAAAATTTGGGGAATTCCAGCTCTATAAGTTTCCTAAACATACGAATTTTGTATTAAATTTATATGGGAGATGCCACGTCCTTTATGGTTTATACGCCAATATATTACCCAAATGTTCACATATATTTTAATGCAAAATTTTAGGACTAGGATCATATTAAGTCTAAGTTTAAATTTTCAACTACCGATTTTATAGCTTTTTTTGGAAAATAAGGAAATCGATATTTGACTCCACCCTAATGTACCTACACCAAATACAACCACACACACTTACTCGTATGAAATCCATTTTATGGATTAACGATGTTGTTTAACTGATATGCCCTACAGCTAACTGTTATGATTTCTAAATGCACTCACATACAAACATACTTACAAAACATAGCAAAAAATGCGAACTTGAATTGAGAACGATTTGAAATCAAAATGAAACCAGAGAAGATATTGGATTTTTTAATATATTGAAAGAGATTTGTCAATTTTGCAAAAAAGGAATAATTTTCCAGGCTCATATCTTGCAAACGGAATTATGATCTACTCTTTGAGGCAACATTGTAGCTCTTGTCATAAAGAACTAAATTGTGATCACATAAAATGAAAAAAACTTCACCTTAATTTTTTAAATTCAAGAGGAAGGTTTTACATTGTCAAATAAGACTACTTTGTGGAGAACACCTGTACGTATACGTGTTAATGATTTATTGACATTGCAAATATTAAGTATACGTCTAATTTAGAGAAATCAAAAATTCCGAACGGTTCGCAAGATAAGATCTTGAGAAAATAATCACTTTTTATTTTTGCAAAAATAACATGTCTTTTATCACTTAGTGGTGTCCGTATATGATTATATTTTTTTATATTGCTCTGTGTTATAGGATACCGATTGTTGTTTTTGCATTTATGTTTGCTGGGTATTTATAGATTTGCAAATATGATTGTAGTTGTATCATACATATTGTTTACTAATACAAACTAATACCATGCAGTGGATACTTACGTTGGTTTGCTGTTAGCTGGTTATTGCTGCTGTTGTTTTAGTAACCCTGTCTATTAAACAGAGATCTATATACTCCCTCCCTCTTCCCTTCCCTCTGCCACTTTTCACCTCTAGTCAAGTATTCTGTCAAGTCTGTCAAAAGCATTTGCCGTACAATTTGTAACGTTTAATTATTAACTGGCTTTTAATTGCTCTAAATGGAAAAGTGGTCATAATAATGAAAACAAAAAAAAAAAAAAAAATAGAAGACCCTTCATTTAATACTTTAACATGAAGCGGGTTAATTTTTGTTACAAAATTGCATAACAGTTATAAAGGTACAAGTGTTTTTATTTAAGAGGCAAAATAGAAATTCTTTAGAAATAATTTGGTATGTTATTAATAGGATATTTATAAGTGGAACTGAAATGAATGGAATTAAAAGTAATGTGAATTAATTGAAATCAAAAGAAATGTTTTTGAGCTAACTAACTAACTAACTACTAACTAACTAACTAACTAACTAACTAACTAACTAACTAACTAACTAACTAACTAACTAACTAACTAACTAACTAACTAACTAACTAACTAACTAACTAACTAACTAACTAACTAACTAACTAACTAACTAACTAACTAACTAACTAACTAACTAACTAACTACTAACTAACTAACTAACTAACTAACTAACTAACTAACTAACTAACTAACTAACTAACTAACTAACTAACTAACTAACTAACTAACTAACTAACTAACTAACTAACTAACTAACTAACTAACTAACTAACTAACTAACTAACTAACTAACTAACTAACTAACTAACTAACTAACTAACTAACTAACTAACTAACTAACTAACTAACTAACTAACTAACTAACTAACTAACTAACTAACTAACTAACTACTAACTAACTAACTAACTAACTAACTAACTACTAACTAACTAACTAACTAACTAACTAACTAACTAACTAACTAACTAACTAACTAACTAACTAACTAACTAACTACTAACTAACTAACTAACTAACTAACTAACTAACTAACTAACTAACTAACTAACTAACTAACTAACTAACTAACTAACTAACTAACTAACTAACTAACTAACTAACTAACTAACTAACTAACTAACTAACTAACTAACTAACTAACTAACTAACTAACTAACTAACTAACTAACTAACTAACTAACTAACTACTAACTAACTAACTAACTAACTAACTAACTAACTAACTAACTAACTAACTAACTAACTAACTAACTAACTAACTAACTAACTAACTAACTTCAATGTTAACACTTTATTCGTTACTTGCTCCACTGTATGTCATGTAGGTTCATTCCTCTTAAAGGATTTACTATAAAATTAAGACGTTTTTAATTAAACTATTTAAAGTTTAGTGCGAACGTGGGGAACGCGCTTCAAAGGAAATAATAACAGTTTGGCGTGTTGTTATATAATATTCCCAAATGATATCTAAGTAGAATATTACTTATTCGGTTTTTTTAAATAATTATTTTTAATTACTTTTGGGAAACTGTTGGTAACAAATTTAAAATATTTGTTTATAATTAATCCATTAACACCTTTTTTTATAATGTTCATAGTAAAGTTTTAACATTTATATATATTCATATTTTTCAATTACATAAAATACATTTATAATAATTCCTTTTGTAGGAAAAACAAATTACATAAATAAATATTTCAATAATTTCGATAAAATATTCAGTTATTAAACAAATAAACAAGTTAATGTTGTTGTTTAAAACCAATAAGGACGAATGATAAAAAGTAATTACAGAAAAAAAATCCCCTTGTTAATTGTAATTAAAAATTTATTAATTAAACAACTAATAGACATAAAGTTGTTATTACATTTTATCAATTTGCAGTGTTTATTTGTATTTTCTCCTGAAAAAAAAAGAGTTTAAAATTGTCAGTTGTTTTTTGCACTAAAAATAACAAAAACATATAGTTGTTTAACATTTATTTATAAATTTTTTACACAAATTTTCAAAAGTTCATGATAATAAATAAAAAAAATAACATTTATTTGATGCTGCTACTGCTGCTGCTTGGTTTGTAACATATAAATATTATATTTTTTTTTCTAGTTTTATTTTTCGTCCTGTTGAATTTATTTAATCCGCTTAAAAAATGAAACTTTAACAGCAGGTGGTTGTAAAAATATACTAATTTTTTGCGCATATTTTTTTCTTTTCAACTTGCACCCTGTAGTTATAAATTGTGAGTTCGTAGGGGTTGATGGGGTCAAACAAATTAAAAAAAAAGTTATGATTGACTAAAGGTTATTGCGGTTAAAAATAGAATTAAATCTAGGTAGTAAATATGAACGTTTGGAAAAAAATTATAATGAAAATCGTATTTAACTTTTGTTGTAAAAAATTTCCGGTTTTATGGAAAATTTTAACCGTTTTTGATAAGACTTTCAAAAGGTATATTTAGTTAATCGTAACATTTGTAAAAATCTCAATTTATTTGAAAATTTCAAAGACAAGAAACGACTTCTTGTATATCTAAAGAAGAGCTGAAATGAAATTGTTACAAGCATTAAAAACAATTACATAGTCCCTTTAACAAAAGGCTAAATTGCCACGAAAAGAAAACAGAAAAAAGGTACGTAGTTGTAGCAGTGGTTGCGGCAAAGTGTTTACGATTGTGGCATAAACACAAGCTTGGGCGCAAGTAATTAATAATTGTTTTATGACAAACACCAAGGATTTAAAATTGTGTAAAAAGTTTTATTTTTATATATTTTATATAACGCTTGGTTGTTTATTACACAACCTCATAAAAATTACAGCTAAATATGAAAGGTTTTGTGTTTTTTATTTAGAAATACGTTTATGAAATAAAAAAGAAAATCTTGTTTAGAAAAGTTTTATACTTTTTTATGATGAGAAAGCGAAAAATACACACGACAAAAAACAAACATCAAATAGACAAAAACAAAATGTGATCAAATAAAAAATACTTAAACACATACACACATACACACATATATAAATGAATATATACATACATATTTATAAAGGCTTTTATGACATTTTAACAGACAAAGGCTGTATTAAACACACATAAACATATTTCCAAAAAGGAAGAAGCTTAATAAAGAGTCCTTGCTTTCCTTTGTTTATATGTAAGTTTTGTATATGTATGTATTGTTTGAGTTTATGATAATAAAACCTTTAAATGTTATCTCACAAACACCTCAATATTTGTCAAATGAGACATGAGTGGTTTTCCTAAATAGACACAACACATCCTTGTTGTTATATTTTAATAATTTTATTACTTTTTTTTTCGTTCAGGGTTAAGAAATTTAGCTTTGGGTGTTTATAGAAAAAGCGTGAGTTTTTTGTTGTTATGGGTGTTATATATTTTTTTTATTGTAATATAATAATTTTATTATAATATGTTAATGGTTTTTACAATACGCAACTAATTAAGCGTGATTTTTACGATACTTTGAGTTGAGTTATTTTGTTTTTTTTTTTTTTTTTTAATATACTATGTTGTAACTAAGAATCAAAAAGTTATTTTAGCAGCAAAAATGAACAGAAGCAAAAGCTATACATAGTCTATACATACACGTATGTAGAATATTGGATTATATATGTATACATATATTAAATTTTATTTATTTAATACGTAGTCCTTTTTTATTTGTCACGTTCATCTGTAAAACGTGTCCATATTGACGGTGTTGTATAAAAAAGGGTTGTATGTTTAATCCTTTATTTTAATTATAACTTTTTATGGCCCAAGTTTTAGGGTTTAACCTGGATCTGGTAGTTTAAAAAGTGTATGAATACATTCTCAATTTTTTAAGGGAACGAATCTAAAGTTATCAAATTCGAAAGCTAACACTTTCATAGAAGCGAATGATTCTGTAGTCCAAAAGTCAAAATTAGATACTTATTGTGATAGCCAGTTGTCGTACAAGATTTTGTACACACTGAATGTTAAACATCGATCTAAGTACAAGAACTAATAGAAGTGTTAGAAATTGTAATTCTCCCAATTTTAGAATTCTTCAAATTAAAACTCTGATACCAATTATAAACCATATTTTATGAATTACATACAAACGTATAAATATATAAAAATCTTAGCCAAAAACCTATAAACCACAAGGGTGTGTGCATTAAATAATTAAAATTAATTTAAATATTGTTACTTAAAACAAGTAAGTACATTAGTAGCAACAACAATATTTCAATATTACTACAGCTCACGAGGAGTTTTGAAATCTAATTGATACCGTTTATAGCAATTTGAAAGTAACACTGTTCTGCAAAAAATTTTTTTTTTCTCTTCTCAACTAGAGGTAATATTCTAAGCAGAATTATTAAAATAAAAAAATTATGAGTTATTAATTGCACTGTAATGTGAGCAATAATCAGGAGTATATCCTGAATTTTAGCATGGACTTATTCAATTGTAGTCTGAACTGAATTCTGGACTATGCGCTTAACTATTCTGAACTGTAGTCTGAACCATAACATAAACAGTAGTCTCGGCTATAGACCGAAGTATTTGAACGAAAGTTTAACTATATTCGGATCGTTGTTATGGACTATTACCTGCTGTTAGTTAGTTAGTTAGTTAGTTAGTTAGTTAGTTAGTTAGTTAGTTAGTTAGTTAGTTAGTTAGTTAGTTAGTTAGTAGTTAGTTAGTTAGTAGTTAGTTAGTTAGTTAGTTAGTTAGTTAGTTAGTTAGTTAGTTAGTTAGTTAGTTAGTTAGTTAGTTAGTTAGTTAGTTAGTTAGTAGTTAGTTAGTTAGTTAGTTAGTTAGTTAGTTAGTTAGTTAGTAGTTAGTTAGTTAGTTAGTTAGTTAGTAGTTAGTTAGTTAGTTAGTAGTTAGTTAGTTAGTTAGTTAGTAGTTAGTTAGTTAGTTAGTTAGTTAGTTAGTTAGTTAGTTAGTTAGTTAGTTAGTTAGTTAGTTAGTTAGTTAGTTAGTTAGTTAGTTAGTTAGTTAGTTAGTTAGTTAGTTAGTTAGTTAGTTAGTTAGTTAGTTAGTTAGTTAGTTAGTTAGTTAGTTTGAAAGGAGGATGTATATACATCAAATCCGAAGAAATACACCTAGGCCTCTATCGGGCCTGTTGTCCGCTCCTTAACCAGTGCCTCAGGTGGGAATCGAACCCACCACCTCCGGTCTACCAGTCTAGAACACTAACCACTAACCTACCGGAGGCCACATAGAATAATATAAATTATAAATAAATCATACATTTCTAAATATCCCTAATATCTTGGAATTATGCTAATCCTCTTCATATGTATGTATAAACAAACATAAAAATTAGTAGAAGGTTTATTCATGTAAAGTCATGATGACTAACTACAATATATACAAAGTTATAATATTCAAGGATTAAAATATCTAATCCAGATTCAAGTAAACATATTAAAATTAATTTTTAAAAATGTTTTTTGTAAACTATTCTAATAAATTTATGTTGTTTTGTCAAAATTCAACTCAACACTTTTATCGTTAGTTAGAATATGTAAATTCGTAGAGACCACCTGCTGATAGTATAAATAAAATAGGCATGTTTATTTTAAATATATAGCCGTTGAAAATTGATTTATTTGATTTTATGCAATATATACTAAATTTCTGTCGCAGATTTATCGCCAAAGATGATTCTCAGTAGATAAATTAAATTCATTGATTTTATTAAAATGAGTGTACCGTTAGATTTGTTTGTTTTGATATCAAAATTGTACAGTATGAGCTACCCTATTAAATAGTCACCCTCATTTGAACTACTATATGAATCCCTGACACTATTAGTACTTCATGAATCTTATATTTGTCAAAATTTATCCTTGTAAAATTGTAAATTGAAAATGTTGCACAGTAATTAAAAACAAGCTACTCAACTCAACTTATGTGAATTTAAGCTGAATGTAACCAGTTGTTTTTTGCTGGCTGCTTTACGGTTCTAGAGGTAAAATTTTTTAAAAAAAAAATATAAACTTTTATTTGGTTTCGTTATTAGTTGCATTTTAGGGTACTTTTGGTTTAAGCTCATTAAGTTTTCTATCTAATATAATTTTACTTAGGAAGTTATTAAGTAGCATATGTTTGAGGTAGTATACATATGTATGTTTTAAAGTGTGTGAGTTCTAAAGGGTGATATAGCAGAAAACGACAGTTATATGAATAAAATAGTGATTCATAAAAAATGGGATATTTGCTCTAATACAGACATAGTCTTGAAAATGAATTATCTAATTTTAGATTAGTTTATTCTATTATTAAAATAATAACTATATTTGGACTAGACTATAGACTAGACTATAAACTAGACTAGACTACAGACTAGAATAGACTATAGACTAGAATAGACTATAGACTAGAATAGAATATAAACTAGACTATAGACTAAAATAGACTATAGACTAGACTATAGATTAGACTATAGACTAGACTATACACTAGACTATAGACTGGACTATAGACTAGACTATAGACTAGATTATAGACTAGACTATAGACTAGGCTATAGACTAGACTATAGACTCGACTATGGACTAGACTTTAGACTAGACTGTAGACTAGACTATAGACTAGACTATAGACTAGGCTATAGACTAGACTATAGACTAGACTATGGACTAGACTTTAGACTAGACTATAGACTAGACTAGACTATAGACTAGACTATAGACTAGACTTTAGACTAGACTTTAGACTAGACTATAGACTAGACTATAGACTAGACTATAGACTAGACTATAGACTAGACTATAGACTAGACTATAGACTAGACTATAGACTAGACTATAGACTAGACTATAGACTAGACTATAGACTAGACTATAGACTAGACTATAGACTAGACTATAGACTAGACTAGACTAGACTAGACTATAGACTAGACTATAGACTAGACTATAGACTAGACTATAGACTAGACTATAGACTAGACTATAGACTAGACTATAGACTAGACTATAGACTAGACTATAGACTAGACTATAGACTAGACTATAGACTAGACTATAGACTAGACTATAGACTAGACTATAGACTAGACTATAGACTAGACTATAGACTAGACTATAGACTAGACTATAGACTAGACTATAGACTAGACTATAGACTAGACTATAGACTAGATAGACTATAGACTAGACTATAGACTAGACTATACTAGACTATAGACTAGACTATAGACTAGACTATAGACTAGACTATAGACTAGACTATAGACTAGACTATAGACTAGACTATAGACTAGACTATAGACTAGACTATAGACTAGACTATAGACTAGACTATAGACTAGACTATAGACTAGACTATAGACTAGACTATAGACTAGACTATAGACTAGACTATAGACTAGACTATAGACTAGACTATAGACTAGACTATAGACTAGACTATAGACTAGACTAGACTAGACTATAGACTAGACTATAGACTAGACTATAGACTAGACTATAGACTAGACTATAGACTATAGACTAGACTAGGGCTAAGCTCAGGCTACTATCGGGGTCAGCGGGTGGCGGATAGCTGAACGGCCTACAGATATGTAGGCTAGCTGCGATAATAAGCAGTCCCCGACCAAGAGCGGCAGAGACTGAAGGTGTGCTAAAAAACGGTACAAAAGCCTGAAGATGGATCTGTGACATGGCGAATAGATGCCGCCATTCAAATAGGTATCTCCAGCAAGGATGTCCTCTAGAGAGGTTCACTAGGAGATTGACGACTCGCGGTTTCCCAGTCAACCCAATTTGCCAAAATCCAGAAGCGTTTGTTCCATAGTGGGCAGCTCCCTGGTCAGCGTCTGCATTCATGTTAGAATCGGCTGTTGCCTTACCTGGCGGTTAGGTATAAAACGCTAGGGGTAGGAACCCCGACAGAAAAGCCACAATGCAAAGTCAAAATAATGAAAGTAAAGTTACGGTGCAGGGAGTTAATAACCCAGTGCCGGCGGCAGAGGGGGGTGAGAAAGCAGGCCCCCGGTCGTCGATATCCAGCTACTGCAACATCAACAACAACAACAATAACAACGGAGAAAATGTGGAAAATTATAACACTTTGAGTGGTACGTCCGAAGCTGCAGATACACCTACAGCAAACCCATTTGCTCGAAGCTCGGTCACAAAAGGACTCCACCGGATGGAATTGGCACAGGCAACAGGAAGCAAATCCAAACGTCAACGGTTGAACCAGCAACGGTCCAAACGCCAATGAATCAAACAACGGTGAACCAGCAAAAGAGTGAAAAAGACCAGAAAGATACCTTTACAAAGCTGGGAGTACTGATAGTTGACCTTATGAAGTTCTTTAAGGGCCGAAACAACATCCACAACGCCATAAAGGACCAAGTTAGGCAAATAAGACGAACATACAACGAACTGCGCAATGAAAGGACGAAAGAGGTGGCTGAAAACAACAGAAGTGGAATGGAGACTCAGGCACCCCAACAAACGCCCGCTAAAAAAGATGCCAAACGTGACAGGGAAATAGATGATGAAACCCCTAAAAGCAAGGCTCCAAAGAGGCAAAAAAGGTCACCGAAGAAGAAAAACCAACCTGATGTGGTACAAGAGGAAATCGAAACTAGTGACACTATATCGACTCAGGCAGAACTTCCTCAGAACAACAAGTGGAATTCGGTCAAGAAAACAAAAAAGAGAAAATTTTAAAAGACCTAAACCAGATGTAATGATTATATCTACCAAAGGAGAGATCTCGTATGCTGATATCTTACGAAAAATTAAAGCTGGTCCGGAACTTAAAACTCTAGGAGAGGAGGTGAAGAAAATAAGAAGGACGCAAAAGGGGACCTTCTTTTGGAACTTAAAACAACAAATAGTAATGTAGACGAAAGATTTAGAGATAAAGTCGTATCATCATTGAATGGAAATGTTACAGTGAAAACACTAAAGGAGGAAACTATTATTGAGTGTAAAGATTTGGATGATATTACAATCGAGTCCGAGATTTGTGAAGCTTTAGCCCGGGAACTAAACCTACCAAGTCTAGACAAGAATATAATAAAATCGCTACGAAAAACGCCAATGGGAACCCAAATAGCCAAGATAAGCCTACCAGTGGAAGCAGCTCGTAAAGCTCTTGAGATTGGAAAGATCAAAATTGGATGGTCTGTATGTCGACTTAGAAAGTCATCACATGTGACAAAATGTTTTAGATGTCTAGAATATGGCCACATTTCAAAATATTGTAAGGCGACAAGCGATAGGTCCAAGCAATGTAGGAAATGTGGAACAGATGGCCACTTTGCTAAAGATTGCAAAGCTGAACCAAACTGCCCACTATGCAAATCGCGGGGAGCAGAGGATATTCGGCATGTTGCAGGAAGCTACAGATGTCCTGTGTTTAGAAGGGCACTAAGCGAAAGCAACAAATGAGACTAATCCAATTAAACACCAACCACTGCGCAACAGCGCAAGACCTTCTTGCGCAGTCCATTGTTGAAATGAAGGCTGACATAGCTATAGTCTGTGAACAATATAAAAATCTAGACAAAAATGTCTGGGAAAGAGACTCAACAGGAAGAGCCGCAGTATGGGCTTGTGGAAACAAGGCCATAGAAGAGGGTATGAAGGAGCAGCATGAAGGTTTTGCAAGAGCAAAAATAGGTGGTATATACGTATACAGCTGTTATGCGTCACCAAATATACCGATACTAGACTTCGAACGATTTGTGGATGATCTTGTAAGAGATGTATCAGGTCACAACCCAGTCATCATCGGAGGCGATTTTAATGCCTGGGCTATAGATTGGGGGAGTCAGAGAACTAATGAAAGGGGAAGAATACTGCTCGACGCCTTTTCTCAACTCGACCTAATTCTCGTGAATAAGGGTAATTCGTATACATTCAGAAGGGCCGGCTATGGCTCGATTGTTGACCTAACATTCGTAAGTGCAAACCTATCAAGAGATGTAGAATGGCAGGTTAGCGAGCACTATACGTATAGCGACCACCAGGCAATAATACTCACTATACATACCGGAAGTAATACGGTGTCAAAAAGCACAAAGGTAAAAATTCAAGGGTGGTCTAAAGACAAAATCGATATGGAGTGTTTCACCGAAACTTTCTCCAACTACAACATAATAGAAGGCACAGCAACGGAAATGTGTAGGCAGCTAGTCACCTCACTAAAGGAGGCATGCGATGCATAATATAGCTTCCCTAAGAAAAGCTTGCCTAAAAGCGAGAAGAAAATATCAAAGGAGTAGATGCCGACCCGATCACTTACTTAAGAGGGCTACTTATCATCGGACTAGGAAGGAATTAAAAGAAGCAATACACAAAAGTAAGTCGGAGTCCTTTAAGAACCTCTGTAATAAAGCAGACGAAAATATATGGGGTAGCGCATATAAAATAGTTATGGCTAGTACAAAAGGAAGGAAATCCACACAAACTACCTGTCCCGAACTTGTTACTAACATAGTGAAATCACTGTTTCCAGACGGAGAACCATACAACGAGCAGGAATATGTCACCGAAAGTGGGATACTTCATGAAGTACAAGTTTCGGATGCTGAAATTGTTGAACTTTGCAAGAGAATAGGGGACAACAAAGCTCCTGGAATGGACTCTATCCCAAATAAAGCGCTTAAGCTAGCGCTTCAAATAAGACCACAGGTGTTTGCAAATATTTTTACTAAAAGCCTAAAGGAAGGCGTGTTTTATAGTGAATGGAAGAAGCAGAAGCTAATTCTTATACCAAAGCCTGGTAAAACACTAGGAGAACCCGGATCCTATAGACCAATATGTCTCCTGGATACAGTGGGAAAATGCCTAGAGAGGATAATATATAGCCGTCTACAGTCCGCAGCCGAGGAAGTAAGTGGCATCTCCCAAATGCAATACGGCTTCCGCAAGGCTAGATCAACAGTCGATGCCATAAATCTAGTATTGAAAACTGCAAGAAATGCAATCCAAGGCAAAGGTGTAGCAAGAAAATATTGCGCCATAGTGACCTTAGATATTAAAAACGCTTTTAATTCAGCAGGATGGAAACATATAGTTTCGAGGATGAAACGTATAAATATCCCGAACTACTTGATCAAGATAACAATGGACTACTTCACTAATAGGACTTTATGGTACGAAACTGATAATGGGCTGGAGTCACACAGTATCACGGCAGGAGTACCACGGGGCTCTGTACTTGGCCCCCTTCTGTGGAATATTATGTACGACGACATATTTAGACTTCAGGTGCCAGAGGAGGTGGATATCGTAGGATTTGCAGACGACGTAGCAATAATTGTCCAAGCAAGACACCTGCAAGATGTCGAACTATACGCGAATGAGGCGATACATACAATTAGTTTATGGTTGAAATCCGTAAATCTTAACCTTGCAGACCACAAAACAGAGGCTGTGTTGATAAGTGGTAAAAGAAAAAAGGGAAACGATAACGCTACAAGTAGGAAACGCTATAATAACGTCGTCACAAGCAATAAAATACTTAGGGGTGATGATAGACGACCGTCTGAATTTTAAAATCCACATGGATTACGCATGTCGTAAAGCAACTGGCGTTACAAATGCACTTGCCAGAATGATGCCAAATATTGGAGGGCCTAGATATAGCCGTAGACTTCTTCTCACTAGCGTGACAAATTCAATACTACTCTACGGTGCACCAGCATGGGGAAAAATGACAAAAACGTCAACCATAAAGAACATTATGTCCCTCTTTAGGAGAAGTTGCTTAAGAGTGTGCTGCGGATACCGTACTATATCTATTGAGGCTGCCAGCGTCATAGCTGGAATGGTACCAATAGACATGGCGGTCAGCGAACAAACAGATATATATCATGCGCTGTGCGAAGACTCAAGTGCAGATAGGCGTGCAATAAAATTCACGGAAAGGGAAAAATCTATTCAAAGGTGGCAAAGGCGGTGGGAAAACGCACCAAAAGGCAGGTGGACATACAGGCTAATACCTAACATAAGCAGTTGGATGAGCAGAAAGTATGGGGAAATAAACTATAATCTCACTCAGTTTCTGTCAGGCCACGGAGGTTACAGGAGCTATCTACACTGATTTGGGCTTGATGATTCTCCTCGATGTCCTGAGTGCCTAGACGAGGATGAAACGGCGGAGCACGTCGTATTTAATTGTCCGCGTTTCCTCAACCAAAGACGTGAAGTAGAACAATACGTAGGTGAAAACCTTGTAGCTGAAAACATAGTGTCAGTTATGCTCCAATCGGAAAGTAACTGGGAAGCTGTAAAACGCTTTATAGAATTTGTGAACCATTCCTTGAATGTCTCGGAAAAAATACGAAAGGCCGAATTGGCAAGATCGACACGTTAATGAAGTGTAATGTAGGCGAAACAGCATAAGCTGAACCCCCCCGCGAAGTAGTACCAATTGGCAGTTCCGCGGGGAACAGGGGTTTGAAGTATGGGGGTGTGGTTTAGTACGTAGGTGCCACTAGGGTGAATCGTGCATGTTTCTTAGTACGGGCTAAGTACATCTATGAAAGATTCCACACCTCCAGCGTAGCAAAAAAAAAAAAAAAAAACTAGACTATAGACTAGACTATAGACTAGACTATAGACTAGACTATAGACTAGACTATAGACTAGACTATAGACTAGACTATAGACTATAGACTAGACTATAGACTAGACTATAGACTAGACTATAGACTAGACTATAGACTAGACTATAGACTAGACTATAGACTAGACTATAGACTAGACTATAGACTAGACTATAGACTAGACTATAGACTAGACTATAGACTAGACTATAGACTAGACTATAGACTAGACTATAGACTAGACTATAGACTAGACTATAGACTAGACTATAGACTAGACTATAGACTAGACTATAGACTAGACTATAGACTAGACTATAGACTAGACTATAGACTAGACTATAGACTAGACTATAGACTAGACTATAGACTAGACTATAGACTAGACTATAGACTAGACTATAGACTAGACTATAGACTAGACTATAGACTAGACTATAGACTAGACTATAGACTAGACTATAGACTAGACTATAGACTAGACTATAGACTAGACTATAGACTAGACTATAGACTAGACTATAGACTAGACTATAGACTAGACTATAGACTAGACTATAGACTAGACTATAGACTAGACTATAGACTAGACTATAGACTAGACTATAGACTAGACTATAGACTAGACTATAGACTAGACTATAGACTAGACTATAGACTAGACTATAGACTAGACTATAGACTAGACTATAGACTAGACTATAGACTAGACTATAGACTAGACTATAGACTAGACTATAGACTAGACTATAGACTAGACTATAGACTAGACTATAGACTAGACTATAGACTAGACTATAGACTAGACTATAGACTAGACTATAGACTAGACTACTATAGGACTATAGACTAGACTATAGACTATAGACTAAACTATAGACTAGACTATAGACTAGACTATACACTAGACTATAGACTAGACTATAGACTAAACTATAGACTAGACTATAGACTAGACTATACACTAGACTATATACTAGACTGTAGACTAGACTATAGACTAGACTATAGACTAGACTATAGACTAGACTATAGACTAGACTATAGACTAGACTTTAGACTAGACTATAGACGAGACTATAGACTAGACTATAGACTAGACTATAGACTAGACAATAGGCTAGACTATAGACTAGACTATAGACTAGACTATAGACTAGACTATAGACTAGACTATAGACTAGACTATAGACTAGACTATATAATGCGAATAATAGTCTTTATTAATTATTAAAAATTAATATCCGTAAATGAATCCTTGGAGTTTTTGTTTCTAAAAAGAAAATTAAAAATAAGAAAAATGTAAATAAATATCACCAGCTGTCAAAGGTTTAAGAGTCAATGAATGTTTGAATGTATATCCTTGTTCTCATACTAAGACTAAAATGAAAAACATAAAGAAATTCCAATGAAAAATTATTACACAAAATAAGCAGGACAATCAAAATATTAATAAATGAAGTAAATAAACAATTTGTTTAATTAAATTCTGATGTTTTTAATACTTTTTATGCAGCTCTATAAAAGAAGGTGGCAGACAAGAACATAAAATTAAATTAAATTCAAAAATATGAATAAAATAATAATAATAATAAAGATTATGGTGTGCCTTAGAAATATGTATATTAAAGTTTAGTTGAAATAAAGAAACCTTAGAAATAATTTTCATTGTTGCATGCAACAATAGAAATACTTGCAACAGCTACAATTTAATTCAGCTTAAGCAGTTGCTCAAAACTTTTCTTAACAACAAATGACCCAAAGGAGTTTAGATAGCTACTTTTCGAAAAAGAAACTTGTAGGATTTAACAGTGGTTTCTTTAGATTTTAAGTATTTGTTTCGAATCAAAAGGGACAGAAAATTAGTAAGAGAAATAGAAAAGGTACAATGGAAATTTAATCTTATTGTAAATAAATATTAAAGAAAATGTTTAAATTAAATGAAAAAGTTAATACAGTTAGTTAATACTCATATGTGATTTTGTTTTAAGAAATATGTTTGTAATTTAAAGTTTTTTTACTTTAACTAAATATAATTCAAATAACAAACCATATTTCTATACAAAAGTGAACATACCAAAAGAATTTATTTTTATTATCCCGCATCTGACCTTTACTTTTGCTATACATACACATGTATGTAATATAATGTTTCCTAGAAATTTTCTCAAAATCCTTTTGTATTTCATTTTTGTTTTATTATTTAATCCGATTAAACAATAGAATGGAAAAAGTAAAAATCTTTTTTTGACAAAAGGAAAACTATAATAAATTTTCTTCAATTCTGTGAGGGTGTAATTGTTCTAATGCCTCAAATAGTTTTAATACACAAACAAAAAAAAGTATACGCACACATGCAAACACATTTCTACAATTGTCTAGATCTATTTATTAGAATTTTTAGTAAAATAAAGTTTTCCTATTAGAAGCTTAAATCAACATGTTTGTCGGAGTTTTTAACTAACTAAAGAAAACTAGGGGGTGCTCAAAAGGGAAAAGGGGCCCGTGGTGTTGCTCAACTGAGAGGGAAACTTTTTAATACGCTTATTTGTCTTTCATGATACAGAACCAACACAAAAACCAACTAACCAACAAAATGCAACTATCAAACAAATATTCTTGAAAAAAAACTTCATTGAGTCACTAATATAAACAAAAATGAACTAACATACTAGACTCAAAACCTTGCAGTTTAGAATAGCTGTCCCGAACTAGAGATATTATTTAACATGAATCGTTAAATCTTATATTACTGGAGCAGACAAAAGTTATCATTAACATCTTCTCTGCATGACAAAGTACAGATATCCATTGACTTAGAACTATAAAAATTTCATTCTGGCAAATATTTGGACATTTGAAAAAAAGGTTTATTGACTCTTTGCAAAGCTGCTGGGTACTGCTGACATCCCACAAATTCACCAACTAGCATAAAAGAACCTTGTTTCTGTGTGTATGTTTGTCAAATGAAGCGTATTAAGTCAAACTTTTAATTGACCAATAACTTCATGCATGAGTTAGTCATGCGAGATGAAACTGAAAAGTGCCTGAGACATGCTAGCATTCGAAACAAACAAATAAACAAATCAAATCAAAATGTTTCGAAACAACATTATATTCATTAGAATTTTTAAGCTAATTTTCAAATCGCCTACCTTGCAAAAAAAAAACTTTTCCTGAGTCTCAACGCTCTCTATTCACTTTTGTTGCAATAAAGAAAATTCATTTACTAAACAAAGTAAATTTTTTACTATTATTCAGAATATTCTTTCTTATTTTTTAATAATTTTATTTCAAAGTAAAAGTACAAAATTTGATAAATGGGATTTAAAGTTTGTCGCAATTCCACTATATGTACCCTCTGTTTACGAACATATTTCTCTCCAAAAACTTAGCTTAAGCTTCAGTTCGTGCAACTTTTAGCACAACTAGCAGAAACAGAAATTGTTTAACTTTGCAACAAGTGCATTTAATACCCATTCTAGGGTGTATTTTGAGCAGGTGAGTAGATACGTGAAGATGTGTGTAATTTTCTGTATTTGCTGCTAAGAATAGTACGATTTTTTTGAAAATCCCCTTGAAAGTTTTTTCAAAACTAGATATTAAGGCAATAATAACAATATGGAAAACCGCAGAACTTCACAAATTCATAAGATACAGTTGTACTTACTTGATAACATACACACGATTTAATAGAGTTGTATTGTATGATACAAGGAATGATAGAAAAACTCAGAATGATTGTAAAGGAAGTTCACAGTTAAATCAACAATATTTTCAGGAAACAAGTGTGGAAATACTTACACTGTATAACTATGAATTAGATAATAGATGGACTAGACTTCGATCAAATCATGGATTAAACTATGGGTTAAACTAGGGGTTAAACTATGGATTAGACCATGGGTTAAACTATGGATTCAACTATGGACTATGACTATGACTAGACTATGACTAGACTAGACTAGACTATGACTAGACTAGACTATGACTAGACTATGACTAGACTATGACTAGACTATGACTAGACTATGACTAGACTATGACTAGACTATGACTAGACTATGACTAGACTATGACTAGACTATGACTAGACTATGACTAGACTATGACTAGACTATGACTAGACTATGACTAGACTATGACTAGACTATGACTAGACTATGACTAGACTATGACTAGACTATGACTAGACTATGACTAGACTATGACTAGACTATGACTAGACTATGACTAGACTATGACTAGACTATGACTAGACTATGACTAGACTATGACTAGACTATGACTAGACTATGACTAGACTATGACTAGACTATGACTAGACTATGACTAGACTATGACTAGACTATGACTAGACTATGACTAGACTATGACTAGACTATGACTAGACTATGACTAGACTATGACTAGACTATGACTAGACTATGACTAGACTAGACTATGACTAGACTATGACTAGACTATGACTAGACTATGACTAGACTATGACTAGACTATGACTATGACTAGACTATGACTAGACTATGACTAGACTATGACTAGACTATGACTAGACTATGACTAGACTATGACTAGACTATGACTAGACTATGACTAGACTATGACTAGACTATGACTAGACTATGACTAGACTATGACTAGACTATGACTAGACTATGACTAGACTATGACTAGACTATGACTAGACTATGACTAGACTATGACTAGACTATGACTAGACTTTGAGAACTTCAATACTTTGTGCTACAGTGTAATTCGTTCCTTTTCATCAAATCTACAATTTCAACTTAAGTAAATTTAAAGTTGGCTAGATATACTCGTGTGAGCACAATTTTATTTTTTTTGTTGTAATTTTTCGTTGTTTCCATTTTTGCAAGTAAATCATGCATGAGTTTCATTCATTCAATCAAGCATTTTATTCACATGGTAGTTGATGGCACAATACACTTTTACTCAACTCGACTGATAAGCTTCGATAAAAAAGAGAATAAAATATTACAAGATAAGTTTTCAATTTGGTAGCGCGGCATACAGTCGTTACACAGTTTTTTGTCATATAAACCGTTCAGATCTGTATACAAACGGTACTTATGCTTTCGATAATAATCTTTTATTCAAAATAAAAAAAATACGAGTAAAAAAATATTAAAATCGCATTTTTATAAAAATAAAAATAAAATGTGTTAGTGTCGTATGAAATGCACCAAAGGGAATGTTTAAATATTTCAGTGGTTTGTATGAGTGAAAAAAGTCGTATGAAGTGTTGATAGATAAAGATGGGGTGCATTTTAGATAAACTAGATAATGTAAAATATACATATATACATATTTTAATATTACCTTTAATGTACATTTTTGAATGGGTAAACTTCTACAGATAAAAAAAAAATATGTTTTGACATTTAGAAGATAAAGTTTTAAAATTTATAGCTATATTCAACAGGTGCATTGTAATATGTTAAACTTAAAAGCAAACTAGTTGTCCACGGATTACTAAACTAAAACTAGTTTAATTTTTGCCTCTAAAAGGCCTAGTTTACTGTAGAAATTTTATTTTATTTATTCTATGTACTATTTATCTATATTAACCATCTACTATGTGTCGTCTTTTTACATTCTTCTATTTCTACGGAAATCATTCTTGTTTCTATTTTTTATAAGTTTTAAACTCCCTTGTGCTATAAAACCATATTATTAGTGATTTATAGTTGGGATTATTATTCCTGAACAGTTTGGTATGTTTTTAAGCATTTGTTATTTGATTTTATGCATGTGCGACAACAAAGCCCTCTTATGAGAATCTATATTAATGTTTCTGTCTGTGTGTCTGTATATATGATTTGAAGATTCCATATGTAAAAAATAAAATACGGTATGGCAATAACAACGATAAGTATTAACGTACAACGTTAGGAGCAGCAGTTATTAGAGGGTTAGAGTAGGAGGCAAAAGTTTCAATGATTCTACTGCAGCAACAAGTATAGCAGTATACGACGGCATGTTTAATTAAGTTTAGCTTCATTTGGTATATCGACATGCTTCTAGTCATAGTCATGTCAGTCATATCATGTCTAGTCATATTCATACAGTCATATCATAGATCATAGTCTAGTCATAGTCTAGTCATATTCTAGTCATAGTCATAGTCTAGTCATATCTGAGTCCGTCATAGCTATCATAGTCTAGTCATATCTAGTCCTAGTCTAGTCTCATAGTCTAGTCATAGTCTAGTCATAGTCTAGTCATAGTCTAGTCATAGTCTAGTCATAGTCTAGTCATAGTCTAGTCATAGTCTAGTCATAGTCTAGTCATAGTCTAGTCATAGTCTAGTCATAGTCTAGTCATAGTCTAGTCATAGTCTAGTCATAGTCTAGTCATAGTCTAGTCATAGTCTAGTCATAGTCTAGTCTAGTCTAGTCATAGTCTAGTCATAGTCTAGTCATAGTCTAGTCATAGTCTAGTCATAGTCTAGTCATAGTCTAGTCTAGTCTAGTCATAGTCTAGTCATAGTCTAGTCATAGTCTAGTCATAGTATAGTATAGTATATGTATAGTATGTATAGTATAGTATAGTATAGTCTAGTATTATAGTATATTATAGTATAGTCTAGTATAGTATCGTATAGTCTCGTCTCGTATCGTCTCGTCTCGTCTCGTCTCGTGTCTCGTATCTCGTCTCGTCTCGTCTAGTTCCTCTCGTCTCGTCTCGTCTCGTCTCGTCCGTCTCGTCTCGTCTCGTTCGTCTCGTCTCGTCTCGTCTCTCTCGTCTCGTCTCGTCTCGTCTCGTCGTCGTCTCGTCTCGTCTCGTCCGCTCGTCTCGTCTCGTTCTCGTCTCGTCTCGTCTCGTCCTCCGTCTCTCGTCTCGTCTCGTCTCGTCTCGTCTCGTCTCGTCTCGTCTCGTTCTCTCGTCGTCCCTCGTCTCGTCTCGTCTCTTCGTTCTCGTCTCGTCTCGTCTCGTCTCTCGTCTCTCCGTCTCGTCTGTCTCGTCTCTCGTCTCGTCTCGTCCGTCTCGTCTCGTCTCGTCTCGTCTCGTCTCGTCTGTCTCGTCTCGTCTCGTCTCGTCTGTCTCGTCTCGTCTCTTCTCGTCTCGTCTCGTCTCGTCTCGTCCGTCTCGTCTCTCTCTCTCGTCTCTCTCTCTCTCTCTGTCTCGTCTCTCTCGTCTCGTCTCGTCTCGTCTCGTCTCGTCTCGTCTCGTCTCGTCTCTGTCTCGTCTCGTCTCTCCGTCTAGTCTCGTCTCGTCTCGTCTCGTCTCGTCTCGTCTCGTCTCGTCTCGTCCGTTCGTCGTCTCGTCTCGTCTCGTCTCGTCTCGTCTCGTCTCGTCTCGTCTCGTCCTCGTCTCTCTCGTCTCGTTCTCTCGTCTCGTCTGTCTCGTCTCGTCCGTCTCGTCTCGTCTCGTCTCGTCTCGTCTCGTCTTCTCGTCTCGTCTCGTCTCGTCTCGTCTCGTCTCGTC
Source organism: Lucilia sericata (assembly GCF_015586225.1). NCBI lineage: Eukaryota > Metazoa > Arthropoda > Insecta > Diptera > Calliphoridae > Lucilia > Lucilia sericata. The sequence goes on from NW_023995241.1 coordinate 114,828, forward strand.
TCGTCCCTCGTCTCGTCTCGTCTCGTCTCGTCTCGTCTCGTATCGTCTCGTCTCGTCTCGTCTCGTCTCGTCTCGTCTGTCTCGTCTCGTCTCGTCTCGTCTCGTCTCGTCTCGTCTCGTCTCGTCTCGTCTCGTCTCTCTCGTCCTCTCGTCTCGTCTCGTCTCGTCTCGTCTCGTCTCGTCTCGTCTCGTCTCGTCTCGTCCTCGTCTCCGTCTCGTCTCGTCTCGTCTCGTCTCGTCCGTCTCGTCTCGTCTCGTCTCGTCTCGTCTCGTCTCGTTCTCCTCCGTCTCGTCTCGTCTCGTCTCGTCCTCGTTCCCTCTCTCGTCTCGTCTCCGTCTCGTCTTCGTCTCGTCTCTCTCGTCTCGTCTCGTCTCGTCTCGTCCGTCGTCTCGTCTCGTCCGTCTCGTCTCGTCTCGTCTCGTCTCGTCTCGTCTCGTATCGTCTCGTCTCGTCTCGTCTCGTCTCTTGTCTTCCGTCTCGTCTCGTCTCGTCTCGTCTCGTCTCGTCCTCGTCTCGTCTCGTCTCGTCTCTCTCGTCTCGTCTCGTCTCGTCTCGTCTCGTCTCGTCTCGTCTCGTCGTCTCGTCTCGTCTCGTCCTCTCGTCTCGTCTCGTCTCTCTCGTCTCGTCTCGTCTCGTCTCGTCTCTTCTCTTCTCGTCTCGTCTCGTCTCGTCTCTCTCGTCTCGTCCGTCCGTCTCGTCCTCGTCTCGTCCTCGTCCTCGTCCTCGCCTCCTCGTCTCGTCCTCGTTCGTCCTCTCTCGTCCTCGTCTATCCTCGTCCTCTTCTGTCTCGTCCTCGTCTCGTTCCTCGTCTCGTCCTCGTCCGTCCTCGTCTCTCCTCTCTAGTCATAGTCTAGTCATAGTCTAGTCATAGTCAGTCATAGTCGAGTCATAGTCTAGTCATAGTCTAGTCATAGTCTAGTCATAGTCTAGTCATAGTCTAGTCATAGTCTAGTCATAGTCTAGTCATAGTCTAGTCATAGTCTAGTCATAGTCTAGTCATAGTCTAGTCATAGTCTAGTCATAGTCTAGTCATAGTCTAGTCATAGTCTAGTCATAGTCTAGTCATAGTCTAGTCATAGTCTAGTCATAGTCTAGTCATAGTCTAGTCATAGTCTAGTCATAGTCTAGTCATAGTCTAGTCATAGTCTAGTCATAGTCTAGTCATAGTCTAGTCATAGTCTAGTCATAGTCTAGTCATAGTCTAGTCATAGTCTAGTCTAGTCTAGTCTAGTCTAGTCTAGTCATAGTCATTATGTTTACATATGTACCTACCTCGTATTATTAAATTGTTCGTTTGTGTGTATATTTCAGCACATACGAAAGACGGGAGCAGTTCTTGGGAAACAATTTCACTATAAACTAAAGGATTTAAACGAGTACCAGAATTATCCTTTCACTCTATACTCAATTGGGCCAGGCATAAGTAGATTGTACAATGAATACCGTAGTTTAAAAAACTAAAATGGGCGAAGAGTAATGGAGTATGTTGCAAGAGGCAGAAAGAATTACATGCAATAAAATTGTGTAATCGACATTTGTTGCGCCTTTGCACACAGCATGGAACACACTACGCTACATACTGTATAAAAGAAATGTATGTGAAGCAGTTAGTACAGCGTAATATGTGTAATACATATTAAAACATGATTGTGCTGCATGATTGTATGTTTCTACAGCCTGTTGCACTTGAGAATATATATTTTTTGTAATTCTTTTGCTTCGTTAATACTTTTCTCTGAAGTCGTAGTAATAATGCTCGATTATATGTGGGTAAAGATCTCTGTGGATATCAAGGTGTGAGTAAAAATAGTTGGTCATACGATTTTATTTAGGTTTTTCTTTTGTCTTTTGTTTTTTCTAAATACATATTTTTTCCTTTGAATTAAATATGATTTTGTAGATTTAGAGCTTTACACTATTTTACTATACATAGAGTCCTTTGTTGGTTGTAAAGTTTGTATTTGTTGCAGTTACTGCTGGTAATATAATGTATGTAAGTTATTATCTGATGGCTGTTAAGCTGCATTTAAGTACAACAGGAAAGCTTTTTATATTTATTTTTTTTTTCTTAGCAGCACATTTATCAGATGATCTTTAGATAACCCGACTTAAGGTTATAAATCAAAGATATTAAATGTATGAATTGTTTGGCTTATTATAAAAGTTTAGGTTAAAGTTATAGTGCAAACAAAAGTCTGTAGTAACCGCTAAAAAAATCATATTTCATTTTATATGCAGCCATACCTATTAGCCCTAGAATAAATCACATAAAGTAAATTTATTTTCATATACTTTGTTTACATTTTGACATTTTTAATTAATCTCCATTAGCAGTCCTCATAGAATTTACACATCTCTATTTGTTTTCTTCATAATTACTTGAATTTAAAATTTTTTTATACAAAAATCTTTTGTAAGATTTGTACTTAAGATTATTAAATAGAAAATTTGTTGCACATAATGTCATAATAAATTTTACACCTAAATGCTTCAAACATAAAATCTCGAATAGATTTTGTATATTTAAAATTTAAATAACATTATGTGGTTGCCAAAAAAATTAAAAGTGCAATTGTAAAATTAACATCAAATAATCTTTTTGCTTAGTTAATCAAAATTTTTTTAGTAGTGTTTTGTAAAAACACACAATTGCCATATTTTTAAGTATGTTTAGTGATGATTATGGGCGTGCCTGTCATTTGCTCAGTACATTTTGAGTGTTCTTTAGAATTGTTATTTAAATTTGAAAATTTTTCTAAAATTAAAAATAAAAATTGGACAAAACCATAAACTTGTTTTTCGTTCAGGCGGCAATATCTTAATTAGTTGATAATTAAATCTATTTGGATAATAAAGTTTTCAGAATGATTTTATTTAAAATTCTTGCTAATGAATTTTAAATGTTTTGAAATCATATTGTTTGCCAAATATCATATGTTTATGATTTTATTTTGGAATATTTATTTATTTTGCTTGGTCCATATCATAATTTTGTTTAGTGGCTAGTCTATAATTTTAACCTCTTTCAGGTTCATAAGTATATGCTAGTTCTAAATCTAATTGATATTTTAATCCATATTTTATCCGTTTTCTCGTAAATTATTTTTTTTTGTGACACTAAATGATCTTAGGAATTTGTAATACCTTTTTATATCTTGGGAGGTGCAAAGCTTTCTATTGAGCTTTCGTTTATTTTTTCTCAAATGTTCAAATGAATGTCAAAGTTCATTGTGCAAAATTTGAGTATTCTAGCTCTAATATTATCACAGATAAATCAATATTTGCATTTATTCATATGGTAAGTGCCACGCCCCCTATGTTAGTATATCAATTTATTACCCAAATGTTCACATGCATGTCAAAGTTGTTTGTGCATTATTTGAGGATTTTAGTTCCAAAAGTTTGTCAGACATACGAATTTTTGTATTTAATTCACACAGTAGGTTCAAAGCCCCCACTAATAAAAGTCCTCCCATTTCCCCGCAATTGTTCACATAGAACTTAAAGTTCGTCTTGCAAAATTTGAAGATTCCAGCTGTAATAGTTTCCCAAATAAGCGAATTTTAGTATTTAATCCATACGCTCTTCAACGCTCTTCTTTGCTAGTCCGTCCAATGTTTGTCCTAAATATTCATGTTGATACTAAAGTGGCTCCGAAAAAAAATTGAGGAATCTAGCTGTTATATTTACTCAGATATACCAAGATTTATTTTATATGGGAGGTGCCATGCCCACTTTAGCTAGGCGCCCACTTTAAAATAATATCAAAGTTGTCTACCTTTTGTTGTTTCTGCCCTCATAAAAAATAAGTAGATATAAAATATTTTTATGAGGGCGTGGCATCTGGACCACTAGAAATTTGTATATGAAAGGTCCTATCGCCCTAAATTATTCCATAATACATTCTTATAACTTAATGTATAGGTATAGCATCTAGAAGACACAGTCAATGTTCGTAATTTGTGTAAAATTACAGAATTGCATATTTTGGGGTTCACGAGGACTGAAAGATCTAAATGTGGAAAATTGGGGGGGGGGAGATACGACTTTTTTATTTCCATTTGTGGAATCAACACACCTATAAATACTGTGATTAGTGAAAGTTATTTGAAAAGCTTTTCAACGTTGACCTTTGTAATTAAATTTTAATTAAACATCTCTCTAAATCGTTGAGTAAGTTGCCCATCACTCATTCTTGAAAGGAACACTGACTTAAAACACTCTATAAAAGTCCGTGGGGGGTAATATTGTCGGTTGGTTAGTTCAAAAATCTTTGCTTGTTGATATCTCCAAAAGCCGGATGCGTTAAGCCTTTCTGCGTAAACGGCATAGATGGATTACATTTTATGAAGATCGCTGGAGAGATTGTGCAATGTTAGTTGTACTAAGCTCATTACACCACTTTAGTGGGGAGGGTATATTGGGTTTGTGTTGATGTTTGTAACGCACAATAATATTGATCCTATACCCACCTTAAAGTATACCAATCGGATTAGAATCATTTTCTGAGTCGATTTAGCGATGTCCGTCCGTCTGTCCGTCCATGTAAAACTTGAAATCAAACTACAGACTGCAATTTTGAAGATAATTCAATGAAAATTGGCACATGATTTTCTATTATACCAGAGACGAAGCTTATTGGAAATGGTTAACATCAGTCTATTATTTCACCTAGCTCCCATACAACTGAACCCGCCGAATAGGGCTTTTGAGTTCATAATTATGTTTAATATACTCGTATCTCGACAAAAAGCTGCAAAAGCAAGTTCTACACTAGCTTTGATGACCCTCATGAATTTTATAGTAATAGGGTCTCATTTGACTCTAGCCCCTATACAAAGCCCTTTATTATGAACTCTAAATCACATTTTATTTTTATAACTGGAGTAGGGTATCATATAGTCTCGCCCGACTATGATCTCTTACTTGTTTTCCAAATGTCTAAAGAAGCTTTGAAGTGTCTGCGGTTTTAAAATGACTTAAGAAGTATTTCAATCCAGTTCCAACACATTTCAATGAAAATTTAATTAAAAATATTAACAAAAAATTACATTTTTCTTTAAAAAAGACCTAAATTAATTAATAAAACATCTCTTTATATTTAAATATTTTCCAAGAAATTTATAATTAACACTTGACTTTTATCAAAGGCAAAAAATACGAGGAAAACTATATAAAACCTTTAAAATTTAACATTTTATTGCAATTTAATTAATTTTAATTTAAAATTGATTTTCTCATATTTATGTATATTTCTAACAAATTATGAATAGTAAAACAAGGTTTCTGCTTTATAATTTTTAATCAAACAAAATGTCTTAATAGAAAATCTTAATGTTTGCTGCAAACACATACAAAATAAATAATACATAAATACATATTTAATTTTCTATTTATTTAATTTGTTGCAAACATGTTTGTTCTATACAAAAAATTTAGTTTATTTATTTAACTTTCAAGTTTGTTTTATAGCATTTTCATTATTTTGTCTTTTATTTCATCATTTCAATTGTCACATTTACAAAACAATTTCAGTTTTTTTTTTTCAGATTTTTTTGATTATTTATTTATTATAGATTATTGTATAGTTTTTATGCTAGTGTTTATATATTTATTTATTTACTATTAAATTTTCTAAAAAATATATGTTTATTGAGCTAAATATATTTACAAATACAACAACTGTTTGACACATAGATAAATAGTTTTGTATCTTTGTTTCTGCTATAAACTATCTCATAATACTATCAACTTAAATAATAACAACAAAATCAACAAAATCTTTAATAAATTTAGTAAAATATATACATACATATCTATTTTACCACAAATTATGGCAAACTGCCAATAAAATAAAAATCTCAAAAAAAATTTACAAATGTTTGTATAAAATATACATACATATCTGCCTGTCTAGTTGTATGTAAATTGAAATTTGTACAAATTAAATTAAAATTTTGTCAGTTTGTCTTTATGTTAGATACAAATATATATATTTTTTTATTTCTGTCTATGATTTGCTGTTAAGTCTGTTAGTCTATATCATATTTGTGTTTATGTTATCGAGAGAACGATATTTTTTATTTAAATAAAATTTTATTAAAATTGGCTTAACATTAACGCCATTTAATTCCCACAAAATATTTCATAGTTTGAGGTGTAGTAAAAAAAATGTTGTATATTTTTTATCATGTGTGCCAAATTTTAGATTAATTTTCTTCTTATATGTATATAACTACATATGCATTTTCTTCTACAAAACTATAAAGAAGAAAATGCAGTAATATATAGATTTCTTGCCAGATAAAATAACTGACAGTACAAAAACTGTCAACTGCTATATTACAGCGACTTTATCTGGTCTTATTAACTACAATAAAAATAAATCATTTTAATAAGCCAGATGCTAATTTCTTTTAAAAAAATGTATGTATCTATGTTCTATATTTTTCGCTATAAATCTTTTTTTTTAACCAAATGTTTTTTATTTAAAATCTATAATCATTTTTCTATATATATTAATATTTGTTAAAAACATTTTTTATGTATATTTTTATAACATAAGCGTGGGCCACATTTTGTGTGCCAAATTTTATTGGACTTTTTTCTTTTTGCAAATTTTTTTTGTTTGCTTGATTGTTGGTCCCCTACAAACATATTTATTAATCGATTATGTTGCTAATTAAGTTGCTGACGATGTTGATGATGCAAATCAGTTTAATAAAATAGCCAAAAACATTAATATATAATTAATAATAAACATTAATAAATAAGCTATAATAATGCCAAACTATTTTTCAAAGTGTTAAAATATTAGGGTGGTTTTATACGGTTGATGACATTATTATTAGTCTTAGGGGGAAAAAAACGTATTTTAACAAATATATCAACAAAAAAAATTTTTCTTTAAAAAAGTTGGACATAGCTAAATTGACACAGTCATAGTCTAGTCATAGTCTAGTCATAGTCTAGTCATAGTCTAGTCATAGTCTAGTCATAGTCTAGTCATAGTCTAGTCATAGTCTAGTCATAGTCTAGTCATAGTCTAGTCATAGTCTAGTCATAGTCTAGTCATAGTCTAGTCATAGTCTAGTCATAGTCTAGTCATAGTCTAGTCATAGTCTAGTCATAGTCTAGTCATAGTCTAGTCATAGTCTAGTCATAGTCTAGTCATAGTCTAGTCATAGTCTAGTCATAGTCTAGTCATAGTCTAGTCATAGTCTAGTCATAGTCTAGTCATAGTCTAGTCATAGTCTAGTCATAGTCTAGTCATAGTCTAGTCTAGTCTAGTCATAGTCATAGTCTAGTCATAGTCTAGTCATAGTCTAGTCATAGTCTAGTCATAGTCTAGTCATAGTCTAGTCATAGTCTAGTCATAGTCTAGTCATAGTCTATCAGTCTAGTCATAGTCTATCATAGTCTAGTCATAGTCTAGTCATAGTCTAGTCATAGTCTAGTCATAGTCTAGTCATAGTCTAGTCATAGTCTAGTCATAGTCTAGTCATAGTCTAGTCATAGTCTAGTCATAGTCTAGTCATAGTCTAGTCATAGTCTAGTCATAGTCTAGTCATAGTCTAGTCATAGTCTAGTCATAGTCTAGTCATAGTCTAGTCATAGTCTAGTCATAGTCTAGTCATAGTCTAGTCATAGTCTAGTCATAGTCTAGTCATAGTCTAGTCATAGTCTAGTCATAGTCTAGTCATAGTCTAGTCATAGTCTAGTCATAGTCTAGTCATAGTCTAGTCATAGTCTAGTCATAGTCTAGTCAGTCTAGTCATAGTCTAGTCATAGTCTAGTCATAGTCTAGTCATAGTCTAGTCATAGTCTAGTCATAGTCTAGTCATAGTCTAGTCATAGTCTAGTCATAGTCTAGTCATAGTCTAGTCATAGTCTAGTCATAGTCTAGTCATAGTCTAGTCATAGTCTAGTCATAGTCTAGTCATAGTCTAGTCATAGTCTAGTCATAGTCTAGTCATAGTCTAGTCATAGTCTAGTCATAGCCTTGTCATAGTCTAGTCTAGTCTAGTCTAGTCTAGTCTAGTCATAGTCTAGTCTAGTCTAGTCTAGTCTAGTCTATTCTAGTCTAGTCTAGCCATAGTCTACTCATACTCTACTCATAGTATACTCATAGACTTGTATAAGGTATGTATGCTACATCCCTCAATTTTAATCTTATAAAAAATTGTGTTTAAATATATAAAATTTTATACTTAGTATTTAAATATAGTTTAAGCATTTTTTGTTTTGACCATTGATGTAACTTATTTTTTTATTAAATCTTTTGTTGCTGTCAAAGTCAAAAACGATAGGAAAAAATATATATAAATATAAAAAATATAAGAAAATCAATATAAAAAATAAATAAATATTTTGAAAAATATGAAAATACCCTACAATGGCTGCACAAATTCTTTAAGTAAATAGAATTTATAAAATGATTTTTACATACATATGTATGTATATAATACGTATTTAAATTAAATATAATTCATACGCCACTAAAACCGAGATTTTTTTTAAGAATGGAAATCAACGTATGATTGATATTTAATTCTAGTATGAATTTTATATCGAGTATACTCAACGAAAAATTTTAAAAATTAAAAAAATTGTATAATATTTAATTCAGATATTTAGCAAAACAAAAACTTCGAGCACATATACATATGTATGCATATATAATCCCTAAAAAAGCGTAGAGTATTTCTGAATTTTGCATTTAAATAAAACAAATGAATTGCTACTGTTGTTGACTTAAAAATGCAAGTAGAAATGTATGAATTCCAAATACTTCTCTCAACCTCAAATGCAACCACAACAAAACACACACAACTATCTGCATAAATATTTAAAAACATAAAAGAAGACGTTGTTCTTCCGTTTCGTAAACAACAAGAAAATAAAACCAACATTTTTCTTAAATGCAATGTAAGTATCATAGAATTGCATACACGTGTACGTATGCATTTCTATGTAACACACAGTTTTACTCCCATTCTAAGTTTATAAAGGAAAAGAGGAAGTTAAAAGTCAAAAGCAGCACATGTCTGTAGCTATAAAACTGCAAAATGTCTTGTTATTTAATAAATAAACAGAACAAATACTGCAATGCATGTGTAGATGTATGTTTATATAAATTTATTTAAAAATAAACAATTATATTTACTACAACTACATTTACATTATTAGCTTTACATTTGTAGTTACATTTAAGAACTTCCGTTTCCATTTATTTATTTCTTTGTTTTTGTTTGTTGTTTTTATTGCACAATTGTTTACAACTGAATTGAGTTACTTAAAAATTTTATAATTTTATATACATAAAAACAATAAACATTTATTTATGATTACTTTAAAGTATATGTACATATACTCCTACATATTTATGTACACATATTTTTTGTTCGTTTGTCTGTTTACTGCACAATGCCATTAACAAATTCATATTTTATTTATGAATAATTTTAAAGAAAGTAAGGAAAAACTAAAACCAAATTCTTTTTACTATGATTATAAATTTATTTACTTTACTTACTAACTTTTTTGTTTTCACATAAATATTATAATAATTCAGATGCACACTGGAAAAAAAATTATAAATGTAATATATTTTTAATTTGAATCTCAGGGCTTAGCTTCTGATCAAGTTGCTATTAATTAATAAACACATTATTAATAAACACAGTTTTGTTTCATAATAGCTAGTTCGGTAGTTCCTCAGTAGTCTAGTTTTCAGTCTAGTTCAGTTCTAGTTCAGTTCTAGTTCAGTTCTAGTTCAGTTCTAGTTCAGTTCTAGTTCAGTTCTAGTTCAGTTCTAGTTCAGTTCTAGTTCAGTTCTAGTTCAGTTCTAGTTCAGTTCTAGTTCAGTTCTAGTTCAGTTCTAGTTCAGTTCTAGTTCAGTTCTAGTTCAGTTCTAGTTCAGTTCTAGTTCAGTTCTAGTTCAGTTCTAGTTCAGTTCTAGTTCAGTTCTAGTTCAGTTCTAGTTCAGTTCTAGTTCAGTTCTAGTTCAGTTCTAGTTCAGTTCTAGTTCAGTTCTAGTTCAGTTCTAGTTCAGTTCTAGTTCAGTTCTAGTTCAGTTCTAGTTCAGTTCTAGTTCAGTTCTAGTTCAGTTCTAGTTCAGTTCTAGTTCAGTTCTAGTTCAGTTCTAGTTCAGTTCTAGTTCAGTTCTAGTTCAGTTCTAGTTCAGTTCTAGTTCAGTTCTAGTTCAGTTCTAGTTCAGTTCTAGTTCAGTTCTAGTTCAGTTCTAGTTCAGTTCTAGTTCAGTTCTAGTTCAGTTCTAGTTCAGTTCTAGTTCAGTTCTAGTCAGTTCTAGTTCAGTTTCTAGTTCAGTTCTATGTTCAGTTCTAGTTTTCTAGTTCTAGTCAGTTCTAGTTCAGTTCTAGTTCAGTTCTAGTTCAGTTCTAGTTCAGTTCTAGTCAGTTCTAGTTCAGTTCTAGTTCAGTTCTAGTTCAGTTCTAGTTCAGTTTCTAGTTCAGTTCTAGTTCAGTTCTAGTTCAGTTCTAGTTCAGTTCTAGTTCAGTTCTAGTTCAGTTCTAGTTCAGTTCTAGTTCAGGTTCTAGTCATTCTAGTTCAGTTCTAGTTCAGTTCTAGTTCAGTTCTAGTTCAGTTTCTAGTTCAGGTCTAGTTCAGTTCTAGTTCAGTTCTAGTTCAGTTCTAGTTCATGTTCTAGTTCAGTTCTAGTTCAGTTCTAGTTCAGTTCTAGTTCAGTTCTAGTTCAGTTCTAGTTCAGTTCTAGTTCAGTTCTAGTTCAGTTCTAGTTCAGTTCTAGTTCAGTTCTAGTCAGTTCAGTTCTTCAGTTCTAGTTCAGTTTCTAGTTCAGTTCTAGTTTCAGTTCTAGTTCAGTTCTAGGTCAGTTCTAGTTCAGTTCTATTTCTAGTTTCAGTTCTAGTTCAGTTCTAGTTCAGTTCTAGTTCAGTTCTAGTTCAGTTCTAGTTCAGTTCTAGTTCAGTTCTAGTTCAGTTCTAGTTCAGTTCTAGTTCATTCTAGTTCAGTTCGAGTTCAGTTCTAGTTCAGTTCTAGTTCAGTTCTAGTTCAAGTTCTAGTTCAGTTCTAGTTCAGTTCTAGTTCAGTTCTAGTTCATTCTAGTTCAGTTTCTAGTTCAGTTCTAGTTCAGTTCTAGTTCAGTTCTAGTTCAGTTCTAGTTCAGTTCTAGTTCTTTCTAGTTCAGCTTCTAGTTCAGTTCTAGTTCAGTTTATTTCAGTTCTAGTTCAGTTCTAGTTCATTTCTAGTTCAGTTCTAGCTAGTTCAGTTCTAGTTCAGTTCTAGTTCAGTTCTAGTTCAGTTCTAGTTCAGTTCTAGTTCAGTTCTAGTTCAGTTCTAGTTCAGTTCTAGTTCAGTTCTAGTTCAGTTCTAGTTCAGTTCTAGTTCAGTTCTAGTTCAGTTCTAGTTCAGTTCTAGTTCAGTTCTAGTTCAGTTCTAGTTCAGTTCTAGTTCAGTTCTAGTTCAGTTCTAGTTCAGTTCTAGTTCAGTTCTAGTTCAGTTCTAGTTCAGTTCTAGTTCAGTTCTAGTTCAGTTCTAGTTCAGTTCTAGTTCAGTTCAGTATAATTATAATAATTATTATTATTATTATTTTATTATTATTATTATTATTATTATTATTATTATTATTATTATTATTATTATATTATTATTTATTATTATTATTATTATTATTATTATTATTAGGAACAAAATTTTCTTGACGTGTTTAAAATTTCTCAAAATGCACCTGAAATTTAAAGAAATATGTTTATATATATACAATAAATCATTTTTAATAATTGCTCAATATTTTTTGTTGCAAATGTTGTAGTTATTTACTTATTTATTTTTCTGTTTATTTTCAAAATTATTTACAATAAAATAAAATTATTTGTTTTTAGAAAATATTAAAGATTACTTTAATAGTAATGGTATGTAATTGGTTTTTTTCCAACATTTTTAAAAGTAAAATTTTCCCAAATAATAATGATCAAAATTTGTTCATGCAATAATACAAAGTTTTTGTTTAAAAATATCTGTAAGGAAATAAGTAAAGAAATAAAAACTTACCTAAAAGAAACACGCTTTCAAGACCTTTATCCAACTGTACGAAATATTGAATACAAAGGAGATACGGTAAAATTGTTTGTTAAGAACTATAATTAATATGTACAAAACTCTGGTTTTATAATAATACATACCTATGTATTTCTTACAAAACTAATTAAAATTAACATTTAATAAACCTGCTTACAAACAAACTATTTTTAATAACTCCTGGCAATTTTATGACAGTAAACATTGTTTCTGTTGTCCATTTTAAATGAACAACAATTAATCTTTTATTTATTTAACAACAATAATTTATATTTGTTTAAAATGATACAAGTATATTGTACAAACCACATAATATAAATACAAACACACAAATGAAGGTGTTGTTAATTTGTTGATTATAAGCTAAATTATAATAATTATAATAGCATTTTATAATACATATCTGTTTTATTTTGTTAACATGTTTACTTGTTTGTTAAATTATTTGCTAATTTTATTTTATTTACAATTTCCATGTTGTGGCAGTTGTAGTTGGAAAACTGTACATGATTATTAAGAGTAAACTATAGATAATTGAAATTAATTCCCTATAATGTAATTACATTCTTTTTTAAATATTCACAAAAATAATATAATAACATAACAACTAACAGATAAAAGTAAAAGATATAATTAATTTGCTAATATTAATTTACATCGAATGTGAAATTAACATGTTGTTAAAAATAAAATTTACAATTAGTGTTTAACGTTAATCATTGCAAACGGTAGTTATATATATAAGAAATGAGGTTGATATCTTAAAAACCCACAAGGTTACAAACATACTTTTAGACTGAACTAGAACTGAAACTAGAACTGAACTAGAACTGAACTAGAACCTGAACTAGAACTGAACTAGAACTGAACTAGAACTGAACTAGAACTGAACTAGAATGAACTAGACTGAACTAGAACTGAACTAGAACTGAACTAGAACTGAACTAGAACGAACTAGAACGAACTAGAACTGAACTAGAACTGAACTAGAACTGAACTAGAACTGAACTAGAACTGAACTAGAACTGAACTAGACACTGAACTAGAACTGAACTAGAACTGAACTAGAACTGAACTAGAAACTGAACTAGAACTGAACTAGAACTGAACTAGAACTGAACTAGAACTGAACTAGAACTGACTAGAACTGAACTAGAACTGAAATTCTAGAACTGAACTAGAACTGAACTAGAACTGAACTAGAACTGAAACTAGAACTGAACTAGAACGAACTAGAACTGAACTAATAAAAGAACTAGAACTGAAATAGAACTGAACTAGAACTGAACTAGAACGACTAGAACTGAAACTAGAACTGACTAGAACTGAACTAGAACTGAACTAGAACTGAACTAGAACTGAACTAGAACTGAACTAGAACTGAACTAACTGAACTATAACTGAACTAGAACTGAAACTAGAACTGAACTAGAACTGAACTATAACTGAACTAGAACTGACTAGAACTGAAACTAGAACTGAACTAGAACTGAACTAGAACTGAACTAGAACTGAACTCAGAACTGAACTAGAACTGAACTAGAACTGAACTAGAACTGAACTAGAACTGAAAACTAGAACTGAACTAGAACTGAACTAAAAGAACGGAACTAGAACTGACTAGAACTGAACTAGAACTGAACTAGAACTGAACTAGAACTGAACTAGAACTGAACTATGAACTGAACTAGAACTGAACTAGAACTGACTAGAACTGAACTAGAACTGAACTAGAACTGACTAACTGAACGAGACTGAACTAGAACTGTGATCGATGCATAATTGACCATACCCCCCATTAGAGATCCACGTCAGAAAATGGCTTTAACGCTCATTACTGGCTTAAAAATACAAGTAATGCTATGAAATGCGTCACATGTAAGTTCTTATGAGCCAAAAACCCTCTCTACCAAGTTTTTTTTAGGATCGGGCCCATAAATGTCCCTACCACCCGCAAATATAAGGTTCCCCTCAGAAAATTCCTATAACGCTCATTTCTGACTTAAAAATATGAATATAGTGATGAAATTTGAAATACATATAAGATGCCGAAATATGTATATCTACCAAATTTATTGAGGATCAAGCCCATAATTGACCCTACCGCCCATAACAAGGTCCTCTTCAGAAAATGACTTTAAACGTACATTACTGGTTAAAAAATAACGATTATAGCGACAAAATTTGACAGAAGTAGTTCCTTGCAAGCCAAAATCTCTCTACCAAATTGTATATAGATCGGTAGATAATTGACCCTACCCCCATATAAGGTCTCCTTCAGAAAATTACTTAAACGATCATTACTGGCTTAAAAATACGAGTTATGAAATACGGTTATGATATTCGACATTAAGAAACTTTTATACGAATGTTAACTTTGCTACCGAATTTCATGCGGAACGTGTCGGTAATTCACCCTACCCCCCATATAAGCCCATTTAAGAAAATAACATTAACGCTAATTACTGCCATAAAAATGCGAGTACAGCGATGATATTCAATGTAAATAAGTTTTATATGAACCAAAATCGGTTTAAAAATTAAACTTAAATATTTTGTTTTTAAAAATTAATATTTTGTTAGTTCAAAAGAGCTCAGTTCATAATTGACTTAAGCCATATAAGCCAAATATCACCCTGATGTTTATATTAGGCTCACTCACTTATGTATAAACGAAATTGGTAGGTGGATTTCATTCGCTTTATCTTATTTTGTTTAATGTGTAACACAAAAAATCTGGGAATTTAAAGTTATATTTTTGAGACATAGTTCGGAAAAAACGGAAAAGCCTAGAAATTGTCCAAATTTCAAACGATAGAATAATATATGTACATCTGTACGTTTTCGATGATTTAACCTAAACATGTTTATTTAGAAATCAGTCTATATACGCATCAATTACTTTTAGTACTTCGTTTTGAACTAGAGAAAAAATAAAGAAACCCTAAATTACCTTTGTAAATCAGGTGCAATTTATGGCCTTCAAATATTCAAATCATTAAGGACACGAATGTCTTATTTTTATGTGGTTGTTTCTTATACTATTTTTTATTTGTTTCTTATTCTTCTTTAATTGTTATATAAATGTTTGTAATTTGTTGGTTATTTAATTTGACAACATCCCTGTTGCAAATGAGCCCATGAAAGCCAGCCATTAGCATTGAATTTACGAGAGACGACAGTTGTAAGGACATTTGAAATTTATCTTTTTATTATGACAATTTGCATATTTCATGAATATGTTTCTGAGAAGTTCTTGTTTATGTAGAGAAATAATGAAGTTTATTTGGTATTTAGAGTTTATTAAATATTTAATGTTGCTTTATAAGTTAATTATATAGATATTACTGTCGGGGCTTTACTAGTTTTCTTAATCTTGAAATGGAAAGTTGATAGCATTAGATTTTTCTAACATAATAAAATTTGTCGGACAGGAATTGCATTTAAAAATCCATAAATATGAACACACTTTCCTTTTCCCAATTAAATTGTTTTCACTTTAAAATTCAAATTTCCTTTCAGATATTTCTTAGACTATTGACAAATTTAATTAATAAATTTCTACAGAAAATTGAAAAATAGCAAAATTTCATTTATACGAGTTCTACAACCTACAGAATTATTATAATTCCCCAGAAATAATCACTTTATTAAGAAATCTATTGAATGTAAAATTTATACAATAAAGACACAATTAGACAACTTTCAATAGTATAATTTCATAAACAGTTCTACTTAAAACTCAATAGTTTTCTAATTATTGTCCTTTATCTCTTTATTGAAATATAAATTTAAGACCCATTATAAACCATAAATGACCTTTTATGGGGAAATAAAGCAATGCCACAGTCAAGTATTTCTTATAAAGTCTTTATAAAGCATCAATTTGTAAAGGATTTAGTAAATGGATTAAAATCATTTGTTATTTTCCTATTCTATTGAAAAACAAATGAAATTTATTAAACTATAAATAAAAAGTTTTTGTTTAAAATAAATAAATACTTTTGTCTTAGTTATTAGTAGTTTTAGTATATTAGGTTTATTTTAAATACTTTTATTTGATTTTCATATTCTGGTCATGTACGAAATTGGCAAAATGTCAAGTTTAAACCAACAAGTAGAAGAAAAAAATTATATATGTTAAAAAAATTAAAAAGTTTACCTTCAGAAATTTATGATGTGACCGGAAAGCATGGAGAATAACACACAGACATAAATATTTTGTCAACAATAGGTTTTGTAAATGAAACTATAGACAGTGGTTCAGGGGCTATAAAAATGTGATTGTTAATATATATATATATGATTATTTCATCCTCTATAAAATATATTAAATTGGCGATTATAGGATAAAAAATTGTTTTGACTACAGAATAGACTAAAATAAAATAGACTAAATGTAATTTGGAATTGAGCGATCTGTACTGAAATCAATTACAGAACGAAAAATATAATTTAAGCCCTATTTGAAGCAAAGTGATCTTACAACGTATTTATTTTTAGAATTTACGGTTTGATTTAATCTCAAATGCATACTTGATTTAAGAAAAACTTAACATTGATTTAATAATGTAAGAGATTGAATTAATCCCAAAAAGGGCTTGATTTCAATTTGATTCGTACATGATTTTAGCATTTAAACACTCATATTTAATATGCTGATATAATTAGACAACTAAATGAGAATTTCTGTCTTAATTCTAATGTATTTAGAATTAAGACAGAAATGGATTGAATTAAATAAGAAAAAAAAAACTGATTTAAGTAAGAAATTAAATTAAACAAGTAAGAGTTCTAAATTCGGCCGAATCTTATATACGCTTCACCATGGTGTGTTAAAAAAACAGTCGGTACCAAAAGTCCTCTTTTACTTACACTTTGGGCTCAACATGCTTAATAGCATGTTTCTAGATTTAATATTATTATAGAAAATTCAGAAAAGTATCTTTTGAAAAAGGAAAAAGTACCCAAAAGTTACATTTTATGGGTTCTCAACTTATTCAGACTCTACATACTTAATTTCATATTTCTAGGTTCAATATTATAGAAAATTCAAAAAGTACCTTTTAAAAAACAAAAAAGTACCAAAAAGTTCACTTTTGCTGGTTTTCACCTAATTCCGGTTCAATATTATAGAAAATTCAGAAAGTACCTTTTGCAGATCGAAAAAGTACCAAAAAACCACCATTGATGTGTTCTCGTCTAATCCGGGCTATACATACTTAATTTCATGTTTCTGGGTTCATTATTATAGAAAACTCAAAAAGTACCCTTTGAAAAATTAAAAAGTACCAAAAGGTTCCCTTTTATGTCTTCTTACCTATTTCCGAGTCTACATACTTAATTTCATGTTCCTAGGTTCAATATTATAGAATATTCAAAAAGTACCTTTTGAAAAACGAAAAAGTACCAAAAAGTTCCCTTTTATGGGTTCTCATCTAATTCCGAATCTACATACTTAATTTCATGTTCCTAGGTTCAATATTATACAATATTCAAAAAGTACCTTTTAAAAAACGAAAAAGTACCAAGAAGTCCCTTTTATGGCTTCTAACTTACGCCATGCTCCACATACTTAATTTCATGTTTCTAGCCAATAAAAACACACCAGTGCTGCTCTCGCTCTGCCTTGTTTTATAAACAAGAGTACAATAACAAAATTTACCGTATGATTATGTATTTTGTTTTGTTTTTTGCAATTTCTGTCTGAGCATGAAAATCTCAATTTTTAAAGAAATTTTCAGAGGTTGTCTCGGATTTTTGCTCATATCTCCGTTATTTATGGACCGATTTTGCTGATTTTAAATAGCGATCTTCCCGAAAGTACGTCTAACAGAATTATTGAAGATTCAGATCTTGCCGATATCTGGAGCCCTCTAAAAACTGATTTCAACAAACATACAGACAGACAGGCTTAATCGACTCTGCTATCTATAAGGATCCAGAATATATATACTTTATAGGGTCGGAAAATTATATTATAGAAATTACAAACGGAATGACAAACTTATATATACCCTTCTCACGAAGTTGAAGGGTATAAAAATATTCAAGTCTAGATTTTCTTATTCAGTTAAAGAATTTTCGCTATCGATTTATTTAATCAATCCCAATTATTTCAAGAATGAGTAATTGTAAATCGTTCCTAAATGTTTAAGTACTTTTTAGGCTAAAGTTAAGAAAAATAAAGTTAAATCTATTATGAGATTCTTCACTATAGAATTGACTGCAGTTTCGACTATAGAATAGACCATAGTATCCATCCTTGTCTTAACCATTGACTATACTGAAGTTTATAATAAAGAATCGGCCTGCATTTTAGACTATAGAATATACTGATGTCTTGACTATGGTATCGACATTAGTTTCTGCTGTAAAACTGAATATTGTCTACACTCTAGACTGCTCTATAGTTTCTTCTAAAGAATAGTATATTGTCACGACTACAGAATATATTTTCTATAATCTCGACTAGAAATTCGACTATATAATAGACTGCCGATTCTGCTGCAGAACAAATTATAGGCTCGACTATTTAATGTACTTGGACTATATAATGATTCATAGTTTCGTATAGTGAATATACTACAGTCTTGTCTAAAGTCTCGACTATAGAATGGACTATTGTTTCGATTATAGAATAGTCTAAAGCTAGAATATATTTTCGACTATAGAGTATACTATAGTGTTCACTATACAATAGTCAATAGTCTATGTTATCCACTATTGATAGCCTATTGGTAGTCTATATATACATATATCTAGTGTTGAGTAGTCTCGACCATATCACACCCTATAGACTTGACTACAGAAAAGACTATAGTCTCAATTATGAAGTTGTCTATAGTCTCGACTATAGAATAAACTACATTCTGAGTGAGTAGTTTCGACCATAGGATACCCTATAGACTGGACTACAGAAAAGACTATAGCCTCAGTTATAAAGTTGTATATAGCCACGACCATATGGAATAATCTATTGTTTCAAATATCTTTAGTCTTTTCTGTAGTATTGTCTATAGTCTCGACTATAGAATAAACTACAATATCAACTATACATAGGATATCTTTGACTATAGTCAGCTATTGAAAAGGCTATAGTTTCGATTATAAAGTACTATAGTCGCGATTATAGCAAAGTCTATAATCTCTTCTATAGAATAGACTATTGTCCGGTGACCGGTGTCCCAAGATTTTTTGTACATTTTTCTCGATTTAGAGCATAATTTTGAGTTAACAATTGCAGTAAATGATTATTTCCAGAGAAAATTAAGTTATTTTTTAGAATTTTATGTAACTACATGCTAAAAGGGATATTCTGCGATATCCTTCTAAAACTTTTTTTCAATTTTTCATAAAAATAATCAATATAAAGTGTGTAGAGAAGACATACCGTTTAAAAAATCCAGCGGTTTAGTTTAGTGGTGAAAGGGCTATGGCCTAATAGTAGAATAAACTAGGCTTAAGCACTTCAAAGGAGAAATATCTTAATTGGGCAATCTTAGTAAGAAATTTCTCTATTGAAAATTACCCAAGCACCACAGTACTCCCCTTTAAAACGTTAAAGTAAAATCACAACCATGAATTAAATGTCTCTCCATCATCAACTGTTGCTATCAGATTTTATAAAAATAAAAAACAAAAGCTTGAAGCACATTGTTTCTACCGTCCGTCTGTCGTTGACTTATAGACTAGAATAAATGACTGGCTGGATTTTAACACACGAACGGATTTTAAAGTGGCGGCATTAAAGGCCAACGTTTGTTTATCTCGAGTATGTGTAAAGAATATGAAGACACTTGAAAAATAATATGTGGCATGTATATTTAAAGAGGATAATTATATGTATCACAAAGACATGTACATACATACGTATGCATATATTTACGTTTTAAGTGATCAAATTCGTTTTTAAACTAATATGAAACGCTATTTTATTTATTAAAAAATTATTGTATGGTATTAAGTACTTTCAGAAAATTAGTTCTAAAATTATTCTATAAATTAGTTTTTTTAGTATTTTTTAAATAGACTTTATTTAATTTCTGTCAAAAAAGTATTATGAATTTTTTATTATTATTTTAGATACTTCTTATTATTAGTTTTATAATACTCCTTTGTTAATTATAATCCTACATATTTGTGTAATTAATAAATTAAATCAAAATTCTTTTAACTGTAATCAACTGCCTTTAGTTAATCAACAAAAGTATGTATACTGTAAAATAAATATTTAAATTACCTGCAAACTTAACTGCTGTAAACAGAAAATTGTTTTAAATTTATCCAATTAATTAGAGCTCAATTAAATTTTAAAACTATTTAAAAAAATTAATATTTTAAAAAATCATTTCCCCCTTTTTATACCCACCATCAAAAAAGATGGGGGGTATATTGATTTTGTCATTCCGTTTGTAACACATAGAAATATTGGTCATAGACCCACAAAAGTATATATATTCTGGGTCCTCATTAAATTCTAAGACGATCTAGCCATGTCTGTCCGTCTGTCCGTCTGTCCGTCCGTCCGTCCGTCTGTCTGTCTGTCTGTCTGTTGAAAGCACGATAGAGTCCGAATGGAAAGAGCTAGAGGGTTGAAATTTCACATAAATATTTCTTATAGGTAAGGTTTGTTTGGTATTGAAAATGGGCAATATCGGTCCACGTTTTCGGATAGCCCCCATACAAGTGGCCCCTCGAAAAGCAGCTTTAACAGCCATAACTTGTTTAAAAATACGAATATAGCGATGAAATTCGACATAAGTAAGTTTCTTATGATCAATAATCAATATGCGAAATTTTATGAGGATCGGTCCATAACTGACCCTACCCCCCATATAAGGTCCCCTTCAGAAAATGACTTTAACGCTCATTACTGGCTTAAAAATACTAGTATATAGATGAAATTCGACATAAGTAAGTTTCATACGAGTCAAAATCTATCTAAAAAATTTTATGAGGATCGGTCCATGATTGACCCTACCCCCCATATAAGGTCCCCTTCAGAAAATGACTGCAACGCTCATTAATGGTTTAAAAATACGAGTGTAGCGATGAAATTCGACACAAATAAATTTAATACGAACCAAATTCTATCTACCAAATTTTATGAGGATCGACCCATAATTGACCCTACCCCCTTATATATGGTCCCCTTCAGAAAATTACTTTAATGCTTATAACTGGCCTAAATATACGAGTATATAGATGAAATTCGACATAAGTAAGTTTCATTCGAGTCAAACGAGGTTTGATGGTGGGTATATAAGATTCGGCATAGCCGAATATAACACTCTACTTGTTACAAATTGATTTTATTAAATTTTCTAAACAAGACACACAAATTCAAAATAATTCCTTAATTTTCTAGTTTTCATACTCATACATCTATAAGTACATAGCTTTACTGTGTGTGTATGTATGTACATGAGTTTAAATAAGCAAGTGTTACTAGCAGTAGCTGTAGTATTTTAACAAGATTAAATCAATGTTGTAAATTACAATGATTACAAGATAATTACAAGTTTGTCGTACATTCTTTCGAAAAATCTTTTGGCATCAAGATATAATAAGAAAGGCAAACAACCAACCAACAAACAACCAAAAATGGTTTTTAACAGTTTGCTGTTACATGCTTATTATATGTGCTCGATTTTCTAAAGTGTAACAATGTGTGTTCGGGGCTTTTTTTCCAAGTAAAAAGTTTAAGTGGAAAAAGCCATCCAAACAACCAGCGAACCCAACTACTTATTTTATGGTATAATGTGTCAAGAAAAACAAATCATATTAAAATTTGTAACGATTATATATCATCCAGTCATTTGAAACATGACGAAGGCAATATTCAAACTGAAAGGAATTCTTAAATACCAAGGGTTTTCTTAGAATTTGTATGCAAGGAGACTTGTCTGTCTGTAAGAGTATGGTGTGTGTGAAATACGTTTTAAATTAACAGTTTAGGACGTACAGAGAAAGAACAAGCAATTAAAATGAATAACATGATAGAAAACTTTAAATTTAAATCGATCTTATTAAGAACTATAGGCTGGACTATATTTAGTCTATAGTCTAGCCTTATAGTCTAGTCTATAGTCTAGCCTATAGTCTAGTACTATAGTCTAGTCTATAGTCTAGTCTATAGTCTAGTCTATAGTCTAGTCTATAGTCTAGTCTATAGTCTAGTCTATAGTCTAGTCTATAGTCTAGTCTATAGTCTAGTCTATAGTCTAGTCTATAGTCTAGTCTATAGTCTAGTCTAGTCTAGCTATAGTCTAGTCTATAGTCTAGTCTATAGTCTAGTCTTAGTCTAGTCTATAGTCTAGTCTATAGTCTAGTCTATAGTCTAGTCTATAGTCTAGTCTATAGTCTAGTCTATAGTCTAGTCTATAGTCTAGTCTATAGTTAGGTCTATAGTCTAGTCTATGTTAGTCTATAGTCTAGTATAGTCTAGTCTATAGTCTAGTCTATAGTCTAGTCTATAGTCTAGTCTATAGTCTAGTCTATAGTCTAGTCTATAGTCTAGTCTATAGTCTAGTCTATAGTCTAGTCTTAGTCTAGTTATAGTCAGTCTATAGTCTAGTCTATAGTCTAGTCTATAGTCTAGTCTATAGTCTAGTCTATAGTCTAGTCTATAGTCTAGTCTATAGTCTAGTCTATAGTCTAGTCTATAGTCTATAGTCTATTGTCTATTGTCTATCTATAGTCTAGTCTATAGTCTAGTCTATAGTCTAGTCTATAGTCTAGTCTATAGTCTAGTCTATACTCTAGTCTACAGTCTAGTCTATAGTCTAGTGTATAGTCTATCAAGCAGACTCTTAATAGGACAATTTCCTATAGAGAAGTTTTTTTCTTAACACTTTATTTAAACGTTAAAATACCTAATAATTTAGTGTTTACTGTTAAAAATTACTATCTTCACGAAAAACGCTAAGCAACTTATAAAATTTAAAATCCTAAAGTTTTCGTTTAAAATATTTTTTAAGTATTTTTACAAACTATCATCATCAACAGAAATAGCAAAAGCAGCAACAATCCAAAATTGTAATAAACAAGCTGACACAAAGGGAAAACTTAAATTTTCTAGTAGTTGCTGTAATAGACATGGAATCAGGAGGTAAAGGAAAGTAGCTATAGTAATGGTAGCTAATCAATTAATGGTGGTGGTAAACTTGGATAAGTTTGTTTAAGCTGCTGTCATTCATTTGCAGAAAAAAAACAGAATCAAGAATCATTTCTATGGAACAGAACAGTTAACAAACAGTCTGCTTGTCAAGCTCAGCTAGCAGTAGACGAAATGAGCAAATGAATGAGTGACTACCAGTCTGACAATGAAATTTAATACTACTTTAAGACTACATACATATATGTATGTATGAATGTTTGTATGTGTATCAGTAATTTACGCTTTAATAATCTTTACATTGCTCAGTTTTTTTCTTGTTACTTTTCCAAATCCTGTTAAGAAAGTTAACTTTGCTTTGTTTGTATTATGTGCGACAGGATATAATTATTATTTGTATGTAGTCTATATGTGTAAGTATGACTGTGTGCAATTTTATTTATTTCTCTACACAATTGATGTTTTATTTAATAATCTTTGTTGTTATTTTTCTTCTCCACTTTTCCGTTTTTTATTATTAAACAATTTGTTATTGGGAATTTTAAAGTCTGTTGTTGTCTCTTTGGTTCGTTAAATTGAGATTTAATGACGTGTAAAGTAAATTCTTTAGAAAATTGTATACGTGCAACAGGATTTTACTGAGAATGTATGTAATATGTTTATGCCTGCCACCTATAACTGGTGTTGATTACAGTTTATAGAAAATTGATTTTGTTTGCGCCCCTTCAAAATTTATTCATTGCCTATAATTTATTATGAAATTTTATTGAATTGTAATTTTTTGTAATATATATATTTTGAAGACATTACTCAGTTTAAATTGAATTATAAATTTGTTTACCAATAATATTAAAGCGAAAAGATTAATTGTTATGGTAATAATAAATATGATGTGTGCTGGAATTTTGTTTTAATAATTTTCATTTATATGTAAATTATTTGAGGAAAAGGATGATGAGTTTATTTTGAAATCTATTAAGGTAGTTATTAGTAAAATGACAATTTAAATTGTTCTTTTTCCCAAAAGCAGATCAATATAATAGTTCGGTAAATAGTCAAGTAAACCGACCATTATATAGTCTAGCCTATAATCAAGTCTATAGTCTAGTTTATAGTCTGGTCTATAATCTAGTCTATAGTCTAGTCTATAGTCTAGTCTATAGTCTAGTCTATAGTCTAGTCTATAGTCTAGTCTATAGTCTAGTCTATAGTCTAGTCTATAGTCTAGTCTATAGTCTAGTCTATAGTCTAGTCTATAGTCTAGTCTATAGTCTAGTCTATAGTCTAGTCTATAGTCTAGTCTATAGTCTAGTCTATAGTCTAGTCTATAGTCTAGTCTATAGTCTAGTCTATAGTCTAGTCTATAGTCTAGTCTATAGTCTAGTCTATAGTCTAGTCTATAGTCTAGTCTATAGTCTAGTCTATAGTCTAGTCTATAGTCTAGTCTATAGTCTAGTCTATAGTCTAGTCTATAGTCTAGTCTATAGTCTAGTCTATAGTCTAGTCTATAGTCTAGTCTATAGTCTAGTCTATAGTCTAGTCTATAGTCTAGTCTATAGTCTAGTCTATAGTCTAGTCTAGTCTAGTCTCTAGTCTAGTCTAGTCTAGTCTAGTCTAGTCTATAGTCTAGTCTATAGTCTAGTCTATAGTCTAGTCTATAGTCTAGTCTATAGTCTAGTCTATAGTCTAGTCTATAGTCTAGTCTATAGTCTAGTCTATAGTCTAGTCTATAGTCTAGTCTATAGTCTAGTCTATAGTCTAGTCTATAGTCTAGTCTATAGTCTAGTCTATAGTCTAGTCTATAGTGTAGTCTATAGTGTAGTCTATAGTGTAGTCTATAGTGTAGTCTATAGTGTAGTCTATAGTGTAGTCTATAGTGTAGTCTATAGTGTAGTCTATAGTCTAGTCTATAGTCTAGTCTATAGTCTAGTCTATAGTCAAGTCTATAGTCTAGTCTATAGTCTAGTCTATAGTCTAGTCTATAGTCTAGTCTATAGTCTAGTCTATAGTCTAGTCTATAGTCTAGTCTATAGTCTAGTCTATAGTCTAGTCAATTTTAAGTAAGTCTTATGGAAGTCGATTTTTGGTAAGAAATGTGGGTGATCATAGGTTTTAACTACTTTCTTAAGTGAGGCATTATTTGAGGATCTTTAGCCGATTTTCCGTTTTTTATATAAAAATCGATTTTTGCTGATAAATATGTATGGCTGAACACAAATTTGCCCTTTTTTCTCAATTATGGTTTATCTAAGAATTTACAGCCTATGAAAGGAAATATGATTGAAATTTTTTTGAAAAACCTTCGATGCATTGTTAGTGTTGTTAGAAGAAACACTCCGTCCAATTATTTATAAAAATGTTCTCATGTTATTCATTTACAAATTTCAAGACGTTATAAATTTATTATAATTCAAACGATTTAATTGAGAAAACTATATTACAAGAAAAACTTACAGATTCCAACTTGAAAGTATGAAAAGAAAACACAAAGTTTTTTTCCCCCATTTTACTATTTTCATGCTTAAGTTTAAGTTTTTTTTTGTATTTCTTTGATTCATTGTAGCAAATTTTTAGGCATTTTGATTTCCCATAAGACTTTGTGGTCTTTTTGATTAATTTAACTAATTCAAACTAAAAATAA
Organism: Lucilia sericata; assembly: GCF_015586225.1. Lineage (NCBI taxonomy): Eukaryota > Metazoa > Arthropoda > Insecta > Diptera > Calliphoridae > Lucilia > Lucilia sericata. Next base: position 140,646 of record NW_023995241.1, read on the forward strand.
ATAAAATAAATCCAAAAGGAATAACGCAAACAAACAAACAGTCAAATAAAAAAGAAATACAAAATCATCCCTTCACAGCTAACCACAAATCTCACACCTGCTTAACCCTTTTCTCATCACTTTTACATGATTTAAATATTTTTTATTTTTTTTTGTTTCTCTCGATTAAAATGACAAAAACCAAAACCGTTCGTCCTACAGATAAAATAATTCCCAAAAAGTATTATAAGGGTTTCGAAAACACAAGAGTTGTGTTCTTATTTTATTTGTGGATATTTAATGTGGGTGCTTAAATTGTTTTTTGGGTTTGGTTTTCCTTTGTGTATAAATTTTATTTTTTTTTTACGAATTTTTAAGGAATTCGTAAATATTTGTTTGTTTTCTTTAGTTTTTATTAAATTCTTATTGTTTATTTAAATCAATGAAAAATGTTTAACCGTTTTTATATTTTTTCTTTTCTTTTTTTTATTTTAACTTTTACTTTACACTTGACCTATTTTCGTTACAATGAAATTAATAATTATTTATTGCTGCATTTCAAATATTTATTTTTATGTGAAAAATATAAAAAAATGTTTGTTAAAACATACATACATACATACATACATATGTATGTATATGTATTGCTTAAGAAAACCGTGCAGGAATTATAAATTTTTTTATTAAATATATTAAGTAGTTGTTTGAGCGTGTGTTGGTAATTTTTTTAATGTATTTTCATTGTTGTTGTTCAAAAACTTATTCAAGTGGCAATACTTTTGTGGTCAAAAGCAAACATGTTTTTATAGTGTATGTGAAAATATAAAAGCATGTTACGGAAAGAATGAAGCAATATTTAGGAAATAATATTATTATTGTATGACCATCTATATACATATGTATGGGTGTACCTAAGTGTTTAGGTATGCTTACATGTGTTCAAGTTTGTGGGAGTGTCAATACAGTATAAACGCATTCTGGTGGCTCCTAGAATTGCCAATTTAAATTTGATTTCAAAAACAACGTATATATGTACATATGTGCCTATAATATAGCTGCTGCTTGGTACTATTATCGAAAATAAA